>NC_056748.1:302875141-303175141 GCF_019279795.1 Protopterus annectens
TCAATTGAGATTACTAAGCTGGAATTTTGTTTTGTATACAATTGCTACCCCTCCACCCTTTTTGGCAGTGTGGTCAAGTCTAATGATGCTATACCCAGGTGGAGTGATTTCATTGTCTTTAATGGTTGGCTTGAGCCATGTTTCAGTTAAACATAAAATGTCAAATTGATGGATTTCTAGGAGGGCATGGACTTGAGTGATTTTATTGCAAATACTTCGTATGTTTAGATGGGCACTAGAGAGGGAGTTGCTAGATATGGAAGATATTAGAGAATGAGGTTTGTCTTGTTTTTTGTGGACATTGGTATTGGTATGGTGTGGGTCAGGGTTAGGATGAATATCTCCATCCAATAGCGAGTGGAGGAGTTTATAATATTTTGCTAGGGGAAGTTTGTAAATACAGTTAAATACTTTCCTAGATTTTAGTCTGCTTGATTTGAAGTGTGCTAGTCTGTGGTATTTAGCTAGTGGGTAGTTAGGCTGATAGGTGAGATTTAAGAAGGTGAGAGAGAAAGGAGATATAGATGTAGAGGTGTATTTAGAGGGAAAAGGAAGAGAAGAGTTAAGTGGGTATTCGTAGGATGTAAAGAGGTAAGTAGTGACAAGAAAAGATAGAAGTGATAAGGAGATAAGTAATTTAAGTTGCGAAGGAAAGAAAGTTGTACACATTGTAATGATAGGGATAGTGAACAAAGGGATGAGAAGCAGAGTATGGGTACAGATGGGGAAGGGTAGGAAGATTAGGTAAGAAGGGGAGGAGCTATATATGTTAATTAGTGGGTGTGTGGTACACTTCAGAGGTTCGAAGTGGATTATTGAGTTAACAATTTGAGTGGATTGAAGAAGATAGGGGAGTGTCTATTAGATGAATAAGTGTAGGACCACTGGGGGTGGGTGGGAATTGGGGGCAGGGTAGGGGAGCGGAGTGAGCCCGCAGGGCGAATGGAGCGGGTTCAGACAGGTGAGCAAGAAGTAAGCAAAAACCTAACAGTAAGCAGCTAACTGCTGTGTACCTTAGTAGGGAAGGAGTAGGTCTAAGAGGATAGGTGATAGTGGACGTGGAGGTAAGTGGTGGTAGAGAGCAAAGGCAAGAGAGAGTAGCAGGGAGATAGGGCAGGAAGCCAGTTCACCAGCAAAGGATAGAGCGTTGGCTTCTTTAGATACCAGGAAAGGGGTAAGATTTAGGTGCTAACCTGGTTTAGAATGGTATCAAGTGGACAGAAAGAGTTACCAACAGAGGCAGGTGGGCAGAGAGAAATGTATCAAGGTTTGGGAAGACTCCTAGGGACAGTAGCATATAATGGCATGTGATCTGCTGACGTGTGCAATAACATGTATACATGTTTAACACAATGGTGTCCTGTCAAATATACAGTGGAGCAATCGTGTCCCAATGCAGTGTTGTCTGTCCGCCCTACAGATATACTGCACATTTAGCTGATGTGCATGGCCATTGCAGGGAATCATGAGGCGTCTCTAGTGCTATACAGTGTGAGTTACAGACAGGGTTCATAGCCATGACTGTGTTCAGATACAACACATATATACTGTGGAATGTGACTCACGTCACTGAGGTGTATACACACTAAACCATGATGTGGACGTTGTGACACAGGTCACTGATGGGTATACGGATGACACCCCTGCACATCTGCAACCATATTGCTGCTGCCTGGCAACTATGGCCAGACATGGCGAACACGTTGGTACACCATGTCCCACATGATATCTGTGTACCACACACACACACACACACACACACACACACACACACACACACACACACAAGGAGCAAGTATGACATTGATGTCCAACACCAGCAAGGGGGACGTACTGTATCTGTGGGCTGATGTGGATACTCTACAGGTGACTGCTGTCATGTCGTGACACCCTCAAGATGTTCAACACATCTTTTGGGGTGGATTGATGTTGCACCTACACAAGATGTGCATAGGCCTGTAGGATGTCTAGTGTTCCACATCTACAATATGACCATTATACAAAGGCCATAGTTGAACTATGTGTAGCCATTATATGACAGGGTGTACACACAAGCACAACACGTCTACTGTGTGTGTCACTCCATGTCTCTGGCCATCCTCCATGGCCATGTGTGTACATGTGTTGTCCAAATTATTGTGACGGGCATCTATTTCACATGTCTGTGTTGTCCCGTATGACATATATGCTTCACTGACATCAGGGTTATGCAGATAAAGGGTGGTATGTGGGATATGTTTTCAGGTTAGGTAGGCAGTGTTGCAGCCAGGCCACTAGATGTCATGGACATGTCAAGATAGCACATCACATTGTGTAATGTTCATAGCAGGGCTATGATCCACACCAGTGAATCCTGTGTGCTGGCCATACACCAACCCACTGTGTAGTACTGTTTGTATTCACCACATGTGTAGATCTGATCTGCAGTACGTCCCTAAAGTGAACAGCACCTCCACCATTGTATGCACAGCTGTCCACAAATCTGACAATGACTGTTTGTGAGAATTCATGTTGGTGAGATGATTCACATAGTTTGCAAGTGTTGCACATAGGTAGTCATTGTGATGCATTGCAGGTCCAACCTGTATATTGTGACAGGACCATACATTATGTGCACATGTTGTAAATGGCCAGATGGCAGATAGATTTGTGCATTACGATTCCTGATAAATAATAACACTCTCACCTGCAATGGGCTGCTGTCGCAGTGGAATGCCAGAGGTACCTAAATAGGAGTAACACAGCAGTATGAGCATAATCCACCCAGTATAATGGCTATAGGGTGCAATGTGCATAACACATACACCAGTACATTAGACTATACTATGGTGTATGCACATGTATGCATACACAGCGTAGCATACTATAGTATGCAGCATGTGTGTATACATGCCTTGCATATGATGTTACATTACATATTGTACAGTGACACATGCAACTATATGGAATATAGTTGTTATAGGTGCAGTACTGACTTACCAGGCAACTCCAGGCTCAGTGGTTGAGAGACACCCACCTCCATTATATCGGCTAAGGCTTGTGGATGTGGTTTTGCAGGTGTCCCCAGGTTGGCCAGTAACTCCTCGGTATGTGTGAGTGGGGGCTGGGCTGGTGGTCCACCACCTGTTGCACCTTGTTCCCTGGCGATTGTATTCACATGCTGTTTTGCCCATCTAATGAAGTCTGTACAGTGTCTGCACACCTGCTGGTATGTGCAGTTGTGGCCACTAACATCATTAACCCTCCTGAAAAGTTCCATCCACAGGGCATCCCGCTGCTGTGCATCCTGTGGCACATGACTGAACAGGATATCGTGATTGTCGAGTAGGTAAGGGATGAGGACCTCATCCTCCAAGTGGATAAAAGGGGTAGCCTTGCACGCAGCATACCTGGAAGACATACTGATGGAGACAGGTCACAGTAACTCACAGAGACATACAGAGCTACAGCTGAACATACATGTGCATCGCATTTATTAAGTTTAAATAGTTGTATTTGCAAACCTACATGACACTGACATGTTTGTGTCACACACATGACACTCAATGTTGAGTGGATATTATCACCATATATGTGTGTGTGTGTCACCTGATTACATTGCTCATACTCCATGTGGATGTTGTCTTGATGTGGGCATGTCTCTTTGCCTGTACTGGTGTTCCTACCTATCAGTACATGGCTGGATGTGTCCACATTAATGCAGTCAACCTTGATGCTGTGTATATGTCACATATAAGGACTTACACTGCCTTAACAGACATGACCTGTGACCCTGCAGACTTACTCACATGAGGATTTACATGTATGTGTTCTGCCATATACATCTACATGGCACTGTACAGCAATTCAACATCCTGCCATGTATCACCTGTGTTGCACATGTGATACACATGGGACACTGGCTAGCCAGATGGTATGTGCAGGGATGGATATCAACTATAGCATGTACAGTCAAAGTCAACTAGTGGGCTATATGCCATGGGCCATGTATGAATCTAGGATGAAAGGTAACCTGGCAGTAGCCGACAGGTGGATCTGTGGGGCCAGGTGAAGCAGTGCCACATTACTGATCCACAGGGTTAATGATACATTTACCATGCATTACCATGAGGTCATCACACCATGTCTGAGAGTGGATCGATGTGCAGCTTTGACAGACAGGAATGCATAGTATGGCAGGATTATGTCAAGTGTATGGGACAAGGATCTGTCCAGCATGTTGAAGGTGGATGTTCATGAAGTATGCGTTCAAGATCAGGATGAGTACGTGCAGCATGTCCAACATCACTGGGTTGGACATGGATTTATTCAAGGTATGCATCATGCTACATAGTGGAGATGGAGAATGGGAAGGCTGGTGTAGGCCATCTGCACATGGCCAATACCCCTTAAAGGAAATATGTGATCTAATATGGGTCACTTGAGTGTTGTGTATGGCTGGACAATGATCTCTAAAGTTATGCATGGCACCCTATCATTATTAGGGTTGCCACATATGACTACCTGACAGGTGTAGTGATGTAGCTATTACAGGAAAGACAACTGCACAGCTGCATCCCTTACACACAAGTGTCCATTATGTTGACCGCTGCCTAGGTGGTAGTTCATGGGTACAGGATTATTAACATAGGGGTGACAATGCAATATATAGCTGTCAGATTGTGGCCATATGTCACACACACCTCACCCACAAAGCCCCTTCTGTATGTTGTCCACAACATTCCTGAGTCAGCTATTGCTCCTAGTCATTCACATACTTCAATAGGTAAATACCTTCTGTTTGTCTGTGAGGTATGGACTACAATGAGGGGGAATAAAATTCATTAACCGTGACGTACTGTAGCTGCCACTGGTGTGATGAGCATGTATTATTCAGACACCTTCTGTAGTGTTGGTTCTGCCAGCAGTCCTGTTGCAAAACACTCCTGTGACATAGGAAAGGACATCTAGTATACCGAGTGTAGGTGGTACACAGTATGGGTGATGATATGACCTGGCAAGGTTATGATATGCAGCATGACATCAGCCATACTGTCATCTACATCTGTACTGCTGACATCAATTAATTGATCAAGGTTCATGGCCTTCCAGACCAGACCCAGCAGGGTAGTAGTGCAGTACTTCCCATTATCAGTGGTGTCTCCCCCTTTGTGGGTTGTGATACCTGTTGGTGTGCACCATTCAGTGTGTACACAACCTGACATGGAGCTATGTTTTACATGATGTGTATGTGGAGAGCATCTTGTTTTGCCATATGTGTATGATACAACCTGTGTTGTGGACATGTCCCATGCAGCCTGAGTGCAGCTTGTACCTGCATTGTTTTGGGTACAGTGGCCCTGTGGTGTACATGGATATATGCTTGTGTACCTGTTGGGGGGAGGGGGCCATGTGTTTATGTTATCCAAGACCCTATCTGGATTGTTTATTCATGCTAAGCACTTGTTCGGGACTTGTAAGCACTATGTAAGCTAATAATTACTATGGCACTCAGTCTTCCTCATTACCTAGAGGTAAGGGTGAACAGGTTTTGTACATACTTCTCTCACTTGCTTAGAGCAAATTAGCTCTTGTACTCACTTTCCTCACTTATCTAGGTGAAAGTAGTTCTATATTCAGGCATAGCCAAGAGTCAACTGCCAGTGATCTCACCTGTCTATCTGATGAATCTGGACATCTTGCGGCAATGTACACATTGCCTCATGTACACAGACAAGCCTCTACGCCTACCACCCAACACTACAACCTGCGAGAGATGCACTCATCTAGCCAAACTGGAGGTAAAGGTCTCTCCAACCAAGCCTGCCCCTGACTGTCATGTGGAGAAGGTAAACATTCGCACCACATTACACTCATCACATAGTCTCACTGAATCTACCCCACCATTAACTGGGAAAACTACTCGTGTACCAACACATTAGCTCAACACTTTCTGGAATTCATAAACACCAATGCCCTGACTCAGCATATCCACACACCCACCAGGGGCAACAATATCCTAGACCTAGGCATTACCAACATGAGTGACTGGTGCTCCACACGTGAAGCCAATTCCTCATGGGTCCGATCAGACCATGAGCTGAACACCATTGATATCCACATCCCGCCCCCACCCCCCATTAAGGGAACCACAGTATAATATGTCTACAAAGCCAACTACATGTTTCTTAAGACAGACGCGGTGAACGTCATGACACCCATGCAGATGAACAATACTGTTACAACTGCTGAATCCTACACAAATGCATTCTATAAGCACTTACACGAGTGTATAGCTTGTGCTATCCCAAACAGAACCAGGACGCTATACTCCTAATTAAGGAAACCAATCTGGTGGTCCCCTGCCATAAACAAACTGTACTACAGGAGGAAGACACTGTTGCAAATGAGAGTACATTCCCATGCGTGGAGGAGCTCCCTGGCCAGCCTCAGTAAGAAGGTGAGATCTCTTATAAGATCCTCCAAAGCTAGCTATGAAAACTAAAATGTCACTAATACCAACAACAACCACAAAGCATTATATAGCTATGTCACATATCTCGATGTCAACAACCAGATCTGCTCTGAGTTAGAGCACAAAGGCATGAACATTACAGAAACAACTGATATTGGCAACATCCTGGCAGATAGGTTTAGTGCTACCTTTCCCCCCTCCCTCTCAAAGCTGCACAATCTAAAGCCAATATCACAGCATCCATGGGACCGGACAACATTCTAGGCTGCATTTTACATGAACTTCAGAACGTACTGTCTCCCCACCTACGCACCATGTTCAATAATAGCCTCACATCGGGCATAGTGCCCCTTGAATGGAGCACAGCAACAGTTATTCCACTCCACAAAGGTGGCGCCACAGTAGACCACGGGACCTATTTCCCTATAGGTCTGACTAGTTTGGTCTGCAAGGCTATGGTGCACATCATGGATCTTAGTCACAGAGACATCGGGTACCTCCAAACCTTTGACCCCTCCCAGTTTGGCATTGTTAAGGGCGGACCATGCCTCCTAAACCTGGTGGACTTCTTAGAGACAGTTACCAAGGCATTAGATGAGGGTAAGGAGGTCCACACAGCCTACCTAGATCTCTCATAGGCTTTCAACACCATTCCTCCTTCTGGTATTATCAACATACCCATCCGCCTGAACTTTAACCCCTACGTCATGTGATGATTTGCAAAGTGGTTCACGGACAGAACCCACACAGTGGGAGTTGCATATCCTAGGTCCAACTGTTTACCAGTTACAAGTGGTATCCCCCAAGGCTCAGTCCTAGGACCCCTCATGTTTGGTATATACTTCTCTGACATACAGACAAGCACAGGAGGGCTTTGGCTGAAAAGGTTTGCAGACGACTGCAAACTAGGGGACATAATTGTTTTCCCAGCTGTTACAGACACCCTCTGGAAGGGTTGCACTGAGATGGATACCTGGTGTTAATATCATGGTGTCAAGCTGAATGCCTAAAAGTGCATAGTCATCCCCTTTGGATATAACTAATTACCCACAGACTACCACATAAGTGCTAGTCCCCTACATACAGAAAAGGTAATAAGGGATCTGGGAACCCCAGTAGATAGCAATCTCTCCTTCAATACCCATAATGACAAGGTGATTAGAATATCCTTCTACATGCCCCCCCTAATCTCTAATGGGATCACATCCAGATCAAAGTAGGCCAGTGTGACTCTACTCATGACATATTAGACCCATTAAAGGATACAACACCCCATTTGGGATATACCTTACAAGACAACTGCAACAGCTTGGAAGACCACACCAGTACCACACCAAGAGGATTACTGACCTCAAACAGATGACCTATGCAGCCCAACCTAAGAAACTCCAGCTGTACTCTGATGCATACCGCATACTCACAGGTGATCTCTGCTTGACATACAAGGCCCATGTCCAACCCTGTATTGCTGGATATGTTCCACCTAAACAGAGTCCCCTGAGAGCCACATGCTCTAGGGATATACACCTAACCACAACAATGAGTAGGACGTGCTGGATGGATAGATTCCTGACCCGAACACTCCCCATGCTTTGGAACATGATTCCAATGTACATCAGGCAAGGCCCCTCACTAGCACTCTTCAAGGGAAACCTTGACGTGTGGAAGGGAGACAGATATGTACCACGGGGATTACTGCAGTGGCTCTGCTGGACAGAGGCACAGGGAACTAATGGCTCTGCCGTTCAGAGGCACAGGGAACCAACCTATGGGGGTGGCGAAAGCCAACACACTCTAACTAGGCTTACAAATACCCTTGGTAAGACAGCCTAGTACCTACCTTTGCACATATTACATGTCTTATGTGCATGGATAGTTAACTAGCTCTTCCATTTTACTTTGCTATCATGCTGAAAAACTGCCGGGTGACTAAAAGACATATGTATCCTGTTATTGTGGATTGTAAATGCCAATAGACATAACTAATATTTGCCTAACATTACAGCAATACAATGTAGCTTGTAATATATATCTGCCTAGAATACTGTACATTACACAGTTACTGGCACAATATCCCACAATGCAAATCATAATTGCACAGTGGCCCAACCTTCCACATGTTATTCTCAGTAATACACCCATACTTATGGCTACAGTTACAACATATCAAGATATACTATCCCCTGTTATAGCACATACTTGTTGGACCAGCCCTGCCACTGACATCGGCTGGTGAGGAGTATTTCTGTTCAAAGCCCTTATATAGCATCCCTTGTGGTGTATGCGGTGTTTGCCTTGTGACCTACAGCAGTACACACAAATACTACAAGCGTTACTATGCTCAACAATACATCACCACAAGATAACTATTTCCACTATATGGATTGCGTGCACTTTAAATACTACAGAAAGGTACAACATACACAGACATAATGACTGTTCTACATACCTTATTAGTAACCCGAGGTGTCGTTAACTGTTGATTCAATCCTTTTCAGTTTGTGTTTCAATGTTCTTTGTAACGTTCCGCTGGTATATACGGATGGTCTGAATGTGTGATAACACATCCTTTTCTAGTTACATATCGGTAACATGTGGTATCCTGTCCACCAATTGCTGTCCCAAAGTAGTTAATTAGATGCACATCAGCTGTGCAGCTACTCCATTAGCCGATACCATGGCAACAGTGGTGTATAACTGAGTACTCCTTTTCGGCATTGTCCGTTTGCCTTACTTTCAAGGAAGACGGCCTGGATGTGTTGTATGTGATATATTTCAACAGTTATATGGAGACACACAGAGATATATTAGCTTCATGACTCCCGTGGACTGTGTGTAATGGCTAGACAATTTTGTTCTACATGTGAGTACAGCTGTTATATTTCAGAACATTGCTACTTATGCAGGGTTTGTTTGTACCTGATACTTCTGCAGATGTTTAAGTCTGGCAAGGATGTTTGGCCAGCTCAAGGCGTATGGCTATGCATGAACTTTTATGTGGTTTACAGTGTGCTCACCAGACATCCTTGATTTGGTGTACAAGTGTAGCATACTGTGCTGTTACTCAGTAACTGCTAACACATCCTGGTGTACACACAACCCTCTGAAACGGGATTAGTGCAAACAAACCCTGTAACATCAGCAGCTGTTCCATTGTATAACAGCAGCTATTTCACATAGGGCCATGTTAGTGTGTCTCTGAAAAGGTATGTTAAGGCTTCTGCAGATGTCGTACAGTGAGTGAATGATTTGTGATGTTATTACAGTTTGTAATGTAATATGTTTGGGTGTGGGGGTGATGGTGGGTGTGCATAGCAGATGCAGGTGTGTAGGAACTGGTTTTATACATAATCAATATGTGCTTGAGGGTTCCTTCCCTATTTGAACACCTATCCTTTTGTGGACTAATACAATGGTAATTGCAGGCTGATTCATTAAGGCACTGTTATGTGGTTCTTGTATAGCATGCAGGTGATGTTAGTCCTTGAATCCCTTCGAAAATACATCTGAATGTAATAAAGTGTTGCTACATGAAAGCTGTGTATTTCTGTCATAGGTATTTGCAGTCATCATAGCTGTGTTGGTGACTGACCCTCTTTGGCTAGGGTTGCCAACTTTTCATATGGCCATAGTGGGACATTTTTGGGACATGCATCAGAGTTTACAGGCCGACACAAACCCACGGTCAGTACAAGGGATAGAGCTTTCCTTTCTTGCCTAAATATAAGCTTATTCTTGTAGCAGTTTAGTTGCTTATCCTGTTTCTTGTAACATGTAGGTATTTTAGATACAGAAATAACTATTGTATGCAACTATTACAGTACATATGGGACATAATTATGTCCTACAATCCCAGGACATTTGCCATGTTTAATATATTTGGTCAGGACACAACCACCCAAAGAGGGAGTATTCCTTGCAAAGTGGGACAGGTGGTAACACTATCATTGACTCATGTCCATATTTGTAATAGTGTATAGGCATATACTCTCCATATCCTTTGTTCATAAAGGTTGGTAGTGGTGGAATGTGTGATTGCTATGGTCCATGTTATACACATATATGAACACTTCAACCACTGTATACGGGATACCTATGGAATCCGGAAACCACAGAGTTCCGATGCACACAATACCGGGACCAGACACCCATAACCCACATTACCGACAGTGACAGTAACTCACGAAAGTAACACGAACATGGAACACACACATGCACACACAGATACATTGCTACCCAACACATCCAAGCAAACCATCCTACACTACTTATGAGCAGGTGACCAAGCCCCCCCTACACCCCCCATGTAGGCGTCTGCACCCCCCACACCACTCCGTATTTTAATATTCTACCTCCTAGGTTGCGCAAACAGATGCACAAAAGTAACCCACACCCACACATTACAGTCCCCCAAGAACACAAACCACACACAGAACACACACTTGCACACACTACAGCCCTAAGAAATACACTTACACACAGTAACCTATCTGAACCGCAACACCAGAAGCACTGACTAACTGTCCCTTAACATTGTGATTTTACACCTCACACATCTGGTGTTTCAGTACTGTGTTCTTTCGGACTTTAAGCCTCGGGATTACGCGTGTCGGTATGTAAAGCAGTTGGTATGTGGTAGGCATCCCATTTATATGTACCTCCATGGTTATGTAGATGTTGTTAACTTATCTATATATCTACATATATATGTATATCCCATATATCGACATATATCTCTCTCTCTCCCTCTCTCTCTCTCTCTCTCTCGCTATATATATATATATATATATATATATATATATATATATATATAAAAATAACATACACCTTTCATTTGGTACATGCCAGTATGTCCTATTTCAACACATTCCTACCTTTTGTGTTTTATCCTGTCAGTATACACGACTGCCATTGGTACATCTCAGGTAGCTTAGTGGTATGTTATTGTGATGAATGTGTACATGGTTGCATGTTCTATGATATCTTACCTCTCAGAGCAAGCACTGGTAGTGCAAGGGTGATTAACGCACATTTCAGCGGTTGTGTGTTCCACATGTTTATTATTCTGTGGAGAACTATTTATATATGCAAGCTGTGTTTAAGGTATACTATGTAACATGTAAACATCTGTGAAGATTCCTGTCAGGGATACTCCCCATTATTTGGAAACACATCCCTAATTACATTATACAAAACCCCTCACTAACACTCAGGGGAGTCCTTGCAGAGTGGGTGGTGAACAGTAGCTACACCCCAGAGATCCTACAATTGGCTCTGCTCCACAGAGGGACAGTTAGTTAATCAATGGGGTGGCAACAGCAGACACGTTTTGCCTATGCTCATGAGTGGCCTCGGCAGTTGGGCATGTACCTATCTATGTATCTATGAACCTGTACATACAGTATGGACACATGCTGATAGCTTAATTTACTGTTCAGGTATTGACTTACCTTGCGCCAATGACGGTTGCGTGTACAATAGTTGAGGGCTACCTATGTAGGATGCACACAGTAGACCATCTTTACATGACAATTTACAGGTGGTCGTGTGTGTGCCATCCATGTTTGCTGTGTGTGCAGGTGGAGAAGGGTGTCAGTCCATGATTGCCTATACTATCAGCATGTGTGCTATATGTTCCCTCTTTGCCAAGGCATGGGCATACTGTGCATGCCTCCATCTGCCTACTGGTTCATGGTCTGAGTCCCCCTGTGCCTGTGGGTCCCTGGGCAATGGTGGTGGGCTGTGAGGGCCTTCACCATTCTGTCCCTGCTGCAGCTGTTTCCGCAGGATCATATTGTGTAGCATGGTACATACTATGAAGATGTGGGCACACGTTCCTGGAGAGTACTGCAAGGCTCCACCAGATATGTCCAAGCAACAGAACCATGATTTCAGCATCCCAAACACTTGCTCTATGATGATTCTGGTTTCTGCGTGTGCCTCATTGTGGCGTTCTTGCGTGGCTGTGTGTGCATTTCTGATGGAAGTCATCATTCACAGTTCCAGTGCATAGCCAGCATCCCCCACCTGATGGCCATATGGGATGTCCCCCCTGGCAAATAACTGATACAGCTGTGAGGCATGACAGATGTGGGAGTCGTGATAGCTTCCAGGGCTGCCAGCACACACATCCATGATAATGCCCTGGGCATTGCACACGACCTGGCAGTTGATGGAGGGGAATCCCTTGTGGTTGATGTAGTGCCTACTCTGCTCACTGGGTGGTGACTTGATGTGTATGTGCATGCAGTCTATTGCACCCAGTACCTCCGGGTAGTCTGCTACACAGTAGAAGAGCTGCATAATGCTGGCCAACTCCTCCTGCGTTCGGGGAAGTATATGTGCTCATTGGCATGTGGTAACATGGCATCCAGGAACTGGTGGAGTACACTGGATGCTGATGCCTGTGAGATCCCCATGATATTCTCAGTTGGCCTTTGGAAGGCACCTGTGGCTTGTATTCTCAAGCTTACACATACCTTTGTGTCCACTGGGATGGGTTCCCCTCTGTTACTTCTGGCTCTGAAGCATCACCAGCACAGCTCAATAAGTTGTTGTATGATGTCCCTGTCCACCCTGAAATGCTCTACTACCTCCAGAGCATGTAGCCCCTGGTAGGTTACCCTGAGTCTGAATACTCTTCTCCTCCTCCAGTGCCTGAGATGGTTGTCAGCATCATCCTCCACACCACCGTCAGTCTCCAACACATGCTGGTGAATCAAAGCTATGGCGGCCCCTAACATGTACATATTAAAAGTCTGTTTACACCAATAGTGCAGAGTGTCTGGGAATAAACAAGTGTGTGCATGGGGCTTCCACACCTTATACTATTGTGCAATGGATGATGCTGGTGTAATTGGGTGCGTTTGTACTATTCCAGCTGCAAGGTATCTTAATTATTGGTTTTACAGCAGGTACTGCTATTGTGGGGCCTTTGGTGTTGACTTACGCTTGGCTGCCGTGATTCATCTATTGCCCTTTACTTCAATTTTCAACTCGATTCCCCTCCCATTGCCAGGCATGCATCCAGCTGCCGCCTTTCTTGTTTTGTACTTTCACAACCCAGGATTGTGTTGGGAAATGTGTTATGCAGCTGATCTACTGCAAGTTTGCTTTGTTCTGCTGTGACAGTTCTCTTTTCTTTGCTGTATGGCACCTCCCCTTTCCTGTTCTGCAGGTAGCTGCTAGCAGCCTTGTTAGCTGTTGTCTATGGCCCACTGTGGGTTTCTAGGTGTCAATTACTCATTTGTACTCCAATTACCATGCTGCAGCATTTCCTTATTGTCTTCCCATATCCTTCCTGTTTCAGCTGTGGTGCGCACCTCACACAGCTGTTTACCAGGTTTTGTGCACATTTTCATCCACGTTCACATGAACTTTCGGTTACCTTGTGTGCTCTCAGCTAAGCAAAACTATGGCTACTTCCACACCCCTATCCTGCGGCTTTGATTAGCAACACACAACATGGATTAGCAATGATCCAATGTGCTTACAGCTACTGTGGCGTCCCCTCACTTTATGTCATGTTTACCTCCAGGCCACTCCTCGGTGTTGTACCGCTATGCCGTATGGTACATCCTTATGCCGGTGGGGCATTTGCGATTCAGTATTACTTGACTTATTTGCATGGCATTGACTGTTAATTCCTAGTTACCACACAGAACACTGTCACAGACTCTTAGCAACCCTTGTGCCATGGTTGTGGTGCAGCATGCATGCCATTAACTATTATGGGGATATCATGAATTGTGTTACATTGCAGTTTTATGACATCTAAATATATTTTCCTTGTGATCCTGTTTGCGCACAGATGCACTGCGGTTTTACTTTGCGTTGGTGTGGCCATGATATTAAATGTTATTTTTTTATATGTTGTGCATGTTGTTTTATGCCATCGGCTATATATTTAGCCATTGGCATATATTAACATTATAATACGTAAGTTTAGTCCGCTTTCATGGCTCTGATTTTATGTTTGACAAAATGTAAACCGTTTTTTTTGGTTTACATTTCTACATGTTTACGCTACACCTGCACCACTTCATGAATCGCTATACACCTTCATTTGCATGCTAAACTGCTGTGCATAGGGTAATTAGCATACATGCACTGGTAGCTGGGCAGCTCTGTCATACACTGGTAGTGCACATGGAGCCAGCTCTTACCTGAATCGCTCTGCGGCCATATTTGGCACTAGATCGCCGACGCTACTCCGGCACCTGGCGCAAGCTTCATGAATCCCTGGGGTCTTTTTATTTTTGTTGCAAATTATATGTTTCTAAAAATTTCTGTTAATACCATGCAGATTTTTGCTGTTGCAAATTTTATGTTTGTAAAAACTTCTGTTAATACCTTCCAGATTTTTGCTGTTGCAGTATCCTGTATTAATTCTTGTATTTAATTTTTATTAATTCTTGCTGAGCTTTGTTTCTGTATGCATGTACATGGAGCTTTTCTCCCTGGGTTTCTATTGAAAAAGGGCTCATCTTGGCCCAATGGACTTTCCCGGTTAACAAACTGCAAATAAATAAATAAATTAATAAAATTTGCAGAATAAGTGGGTGTCTGTTGTGTTAGTGTTTGCAGACTGGGTGCTTATGTCCTTCAGGTGAACATTGATATTGCATCTGTTTCCAACAGTTTGGGTGTATTTGTAGAAGGTCTACTTTAGAACAGCAAATGATCAGATGATCAATCTCTGTTAGAGCGAACACTACATGTCGAACTGGCAAAATAGCGAATGTCCGGAACAGCAAATTTTTTCCCAGGGAAAGAAATTGCTGGGCCGTCCATCCGGGTTGTGCCATTTCCTCCACTGTAGTGTGATCTCGGAGTTGATATATTTAAGCAGGGGGTGGTGGGGGCGAAGCCCCCCGCTTTATTTAGTGTTTAGTGTTTTTTATTTTTTTTTTTGGGAACAGCGATTTTTTTTTCCCTGGGGCAAAAACTGTTCTGGTTGTTCGCTGTTATGGATTTTCGACATTTAGGGGTCGATATAACAACGTTTGATCATCTGATCGTTCGTTGTTATAATATAGACCCTTTGTATAAGCACAGTTGTAGCCTAGGCTTACTGCCACTTGTGCCAATAGAAATTTGTTTGCAGCAGTTCATATTCAGCACACCCTGCGGGTCAACACTGGTATTGCATCTGCCTTCAACACCTTGGGTGTTTTTGTAGAAAAACAGTAATAGCCTAGGTTTACTGATATTTGTACAGATAGACATCTAATTGCAGGATTTCATATTCAGCATACCCTACAGGTCATCATTGGTATTGCATCAGTGTCCAACAACACCTTGGGTGTATTTGTTGAAACAAAGTTTAAACCTAGGTTTACTGACATTTGTGCAGATAGACATTTGTGTGCGGCAGTTCATTATCAGCAAGCATATCCACAATGTTTTCATTTTTAGGCTACTGATTGCAAATACTTTTTGTTAGATAAGGCATATAGTTCTACACATACAATATTGTTAGTACCAGATATATTAGATTCTTATATGCAACCAGCTGTGGTAATTGCACATATAAAATGTTTTTTCCTGTTGTATCTATTATATTGATGTATGTTAATCAAATTGCCATGCTGCCTCTCTCAGGTGTTAGTCATAAAACTTGCCTATTGTCCACAATATTGTCATATCACTTTCTCCTCATTGTAATAATGACACTTGGTGGCTGTTCATATAATAATTAAATGCAGACAATACAAACTTTTGATATGAACATTCATACATTCTTATAAAGCTAATCACCTGGTGGATGTGTCTAAGCCTAAAGAATTATTCACAAAAGAATACTGACATCCTATTTATGAATGGGACATTTAGGGCCATGCATTTATGACATAAATCTGTCCATAATGGATGTGTACCAGTCCCTGTGGAAATTGTCATCATATTCATATTCTGTTCTGCTATGATAGTCATGGGACTGTTCTGTGTCATAGACATTTGCTTTTCTTTTCTGTTGAGTTTTACAATTAATCTTGACAGAGCATAGGACCCGTGGATATTCTCTGATCAGAAGATGATGAGTGCATGCCAAGTCACTACCAGAGTCTTCCAAGAGTCTTCCAAGGATGACATTGATGATGATGATGATGATGACAGCAATGATGACAAGGCACCTGGACCTGCTCCTGTCTGAGCCACCATGCCTGCACCCTGGAGGAGACAATGAAATGACTGGCTTTAAGATTATTATTATTGGGAGGAGATCTGGGAGGTCATGACTGATGTGTTCCAGACACAGATGAGGGACATTACGGTGTCCTCCTTTGATCATATGCATTGTGCTATGTGAGATTCATTCAGGGCAATATCATTTAATTCTGTTGTAATGTATGCATGACACACATTAACGGATTACACTTTCCTCCCACCTATAACTGTTCATGCATTGTAGCAGCTAACCTACAGCTAGTGCTGCAAGAGGTAGCCTGTAAACATGCATTTTACTGAGGCGAATGACAGGCAATATATGTTGTCCATACTCCATCACTAACAGTGTGATGTGCCTTGGAATTGGGTTTTGTCATATCAGGTATGTGTAACAGACAGACATGTCATTCCAAATGTGCTTTAGATGACAGTTGTCATGATGTCCCACTGGCATGATGTGGTTCTGTGTGTCATGGTTTGGCAATACTGATGCCATGTAGGACTATATACTGGTATATCCTGTCTATGCGCATTCTTCATTTTCTGATTGCATCAAACAGCAATGTAACATTAATCTACATACAGTGTTACAGACAACACATGCTTTAACAGTACATTATGCTGTATTTGTTGTATGTAGCATTTCCACATCCATTACTTCCTGACATTGGTTTACACCTTCAGCACATAGTTATACATATTGACTGAATGCACATGTATCTACACATAGTTAGATACATACTGACACATAATTGTACCTTTGACGTGAGCATTCACTGACTTACTGCTGATTTGCTGTAATGATGCTCACATGTCCTCTGCTCCGTAATGAGCAGGGTGCTTGACATACACCTGCATTTCTTTATTCAACATTTGGATGACAGTATATGTGTATTTGCTTGAAATTCTCAGATTGCTTACTTATGCATGTTGATGTGACATGATTGCACATTACTGTGTATGTGTGTTTTATACATGTCCAGTTCTGTGGACATCAGCAACAAGTCTGGCCATTTGACATACTTTTTCCATTTGGCTAAATGTATTTCTAGTTGGCTTCTACAGAAGCCTGTGTATTGTACACATACGTTTGCAGTGTGTCAGCTTATCTTCTCCTACTTTACCCTTATGTGAGTCCAGTTTGTCCATTTCCCTTCTACCTTCATATTTTGCTATTATTCTTTGCAGATATGTTTGCCTTTGTTGCAGTTACTGACTATTGCCATGTATTACTTTCACACAGTGAACATGTGCCAATTATATGGCAATCTTACAATGCAGGACACATGCACAGACATTGCTGGTTAATGCTTGCAATACGTCCTTGTTCTCATTATACTTGTGTCTTAACCAGTGTAGTTATTTCACATCCATGTGCACAGACTGCCATATTTCTTATGGTGTATTGTTACATTTTTGATAATATTATTACATGTCAATGATGTATGTATGTGTATTGACCTTGCTTTCATGCACATTCCATTTAAACCACTGAAGACATACATACATACAAGTACACCTGTGTGTTGCCTTTGACATGGTGTGTGTGTGTGTGTGTGTGTGTGTGTGTGTGTGTGTGTGTGTGTGTGTGTGTGTGTGTGTGTGTGTCTGTGTGTAACATAATTACATTCAATTACACATTTGTTTGGGTTGAGTACACGTACTTGTGCATGCAACTACTTTTGTTGCTCTTTTGCAGTATGTCTTTTTGGCATTGTACTTAGTTGTTTGCCTTTCACATGGATGGTCGTAGATTTGTTTTTTCTCCTCTGCTGGAGTTATCTAGCATTGTTAGACCTGCATTTGCTCATCTGTGATGTTGCTTGGTTTACACCTGGACTGCTGAGGGACTGCTTGGATATGTGTTTTATTTATCCAATGTATATATACCAATTTTTTTATCCTAGGACACACATCTTCCATTGGTCATACACATCCAGGTATGACTGCCGCACAGTTTGCAATATGTCATAATGTGATAGTGCATAGGTAGATACGATTCTTCTGCATTTCAGCATGACTAGCATGTATCCATACCCCGTTTGTCAACTTTCTAGTGCCTGTGTTGTGCAGCATGCTGTATGTGTAACTTACCTGTCCTTAATGTTTTTTTTTTCAACCTTTATTTGTCTTGTCTTGTGATATTTGTTCTGTGGGTATACCTGCTGTGATGGCCTTCTCCCCCACTTTCCCTATGTTTACCTTTTCTTTTATTCTTAAAAAAAATGGGGCCTATTCCCACCAAAGAAAAAAAAAAGGCTTATGCCCCTCTGACTTTCCCTCAGTTTTCTTTTTCCAACATCCCTTGTGTATGTCCCTCTTCTTCACCCATACTCATCATCTTCTTTTCTATCTCCAACTTTCCTTGGGTGTGTGTGTGCATTACTTGTGTTCCCTACACAAGTCCCAAAAGCATTGTTAGCAAATGTTAGCTATGGTGATGTGATTGCCCTTTGCCTTTAATTTTTTTTATTAGAAAATTTACAGATTCCATCAGAATCCATAAATCCAAGCTGCCTTATTTTATTAATAAATGTATTAAGGAGATATCTGGAGTTGTCTCTGCAAATGGTATTGCAGCTTTGACACATATATTTTATATTAGTGGATGAATTACAGAAATATCCATAGTTGTCTGTGACATTTCTGGGTATATTTCTGAAAATATATGATTGGGATTGTTGGCATTTTTTTTGGTATCATAACAGAGTCAGTTACGTTCTGTAGTTGTCAACCTTACTGGACAGATTCTGTATAATTGAATTGTGACCATCTTTACATAACTTTGTTATGGTACAACATGACTGGACCACCATTTCTCATTACTTAATGGATTACTTGTGGATTTGTTTAGTGTGCTGTTGATACTGCGATACTCCATTGTGCACTAAGCTATTCTGAGTGTCTTGTAGTACATTTACATATTACAACGTTATCCATAAGTCGCATGCTGATACTGGCAAACTAATCTGGATTCCATGAGCTTTATGGAATCTGGACCATAACAATCTTTAGCAAGCTTAACTAATACCTGCACTTAAACAAATCGTTACAGATTATGAATATATTCATAGGAATTAGACAAATAACCAAGTTATTTATAGCTATGCACAAAATAAATGTTAATCTCAATAAGTAATTATGTAAAGAAGGCTATTTGACTATGTGTGAAATAAACCAAGATAACAATTTAATGATACGCTTCCCCTATAGGGATATGAAACCTCAGCACACCAGAGTATAGACATGCTGGCCAGTTTCCTTACAGGCCCAACTAACAGGCAGCACACATTTCTTCTTAACAAACAGGTAGTGCTTGTATTTATCCATATTCTTGTGGATGATGGATGAATGTGGAAACTTCCGGCTGTTGTTGGCCATTATTATAGAACGAAATAAAAGCAATCTACACATAACTGAAAACATATGTGTAATCAGTCGGACAGGTATTCCTTTTTCCTTAAACAAATGGGACTGCAGTAAGAATGTGCATTTTATTAGGAGGAATGAATTAAAGAAGTTATTCATTAGTTACTATTCAAACATATACAGCTAGAGTAGGTGATACTATTGTACTACAATGGATAACTACAAAATTTGTTATCAGTGACCCAGATGCTGTAGGCCTCAGTGATATATGACTTTAACAGATGTGTGAAGTAGGTTAGTACTAGGCTAGATGCCCTTGTAGGCCATTTTAAGCTTAGCTAATTATCTTATGTGAAAATCAAACTTTGCACTTTGTGTCTGTAAGGTAAACACCTTAACCATTATGCAACCTCCCCCCTGAGAGACCTTTGCTTGTATCAAGGTTATGTCACCCCAGATGGGATTCAAACCTACAATCCCTGGCTTAGTAGGCCAATGCCTTATCTATTAGGCCACTTGGGTCTAGCATAAAGCAATAGATAGCTAAGAGGTACAGATTTTAACCGTTATTCCAACTCCCACTCCATTATTAAATCAAATGCTGTACCTTGCATCTGTGAGGTAAAGAATAAACTTAATCCAAGTATTTGATGTTGGAATAGAACCAACAGGCTTTTAATTACTCAGCACCTAAGGCACGTGTGCTACCTATTCAGCCACTAACCCTCTCAGCAAAGTTGCATACGTTTATAAGTAAATACTAGGCTAATTGTCCTGAAGGTCCATTTTAAGCCTAGTAAATAATCCAAGGTCAGAATCAAATGCTGTGACATCTTGTGTCAATGAGGTGAAGACCAAACCCATTATGACAAACCCAATCATGTGATGCCATTTTATGCTGGAAAACAGATGTATATCTACAATATTCAATATTATGTGTATTACAAACATTAATAAACAATTGACAGCATGGGAATGGAGCCCACACTTAAATGGAGAGCAGTCACTATGTCTTTTTTATTATCCAGATGAGCTAATTGTCAGAATAGCTACTTAATGGTTATAAAAGCCATGTATCTGATATATTTGAGACACAGCTATATCTCTAAGTTCCATAGAAATGCTCAGATACATGTAGAATTTTCAACACTAACTGTAGGACTCCACTGGCTATCACTACACTGCGGCAACCCTCAGATGAAGCTCCTCTACATCAGTCTGATGCAGGTCATCATAGCAGTGGCAATCCTGCACCCCAGTGTGGTAGATCTCTGTAAATGTTTGATGCTTCATCTCAATCTGGATCTAGATTTCAATAATCATGAATCTCCTTGGCCTGGATCATCTGATGTTCCACTCCAGAGTAGACAGTCAGCATTTGTATGGTCTCCTTTGTGGTCCAAATTGGGTGCCCAGACAGGTTTCTGCCTCCTGGAAGTAGTTGTCTTGATACTCCAATGGAAAATGTAGAGCAAATGGAAAAATGCTGAGGACCCACTCAGTTCACAGGCAGCGATGGTCTAATCTGAAAATGTATCAAAATCACTATTTTAAAAGTGGCAGTTATGTCATGTTATCAGATCATTGGAAGATAAAGGGCGTGTGCTATACATGGTACTGTTTATTGATACCTGTTGAGTACTTGCATGGAGCACCTCCCTGTTGCAGCAAGCTATTGATTAATGCACCAAATTTTGAGAATTTACTTGGAGATGCACAAATAGGATTCCAAAATCTTGAATTTTAATGAACCACATTAATTATGTATAGCTCAAATGGTACTTAAAGATGGGTGCACATTAGGTCCTCTCACTTTCAGTGATATGCGAGTCATAGTTAACTGATAAGGTAAATTGCCACCAGCTATTATTTCTGTTTGGGGAAATAGTCCCTCTTTTAATATTACTAATTCTCAAATGTACCTATTTAGAGCTATTTTTTATTGAAAATGTGTGCTTTAAAACAAATGCTTGTAACTTACTGGAGTGCTGTTTGATTTACCTTTATGCATACAGGTGCTGCCATCTGCATTAAGGAATGCATTAATTTCCCATATGCAGTTGTATGGACAGATTTCCATAGCAAAAGTTGGGAGGGTGGCCTAATGGCTAAGCTGTTTGCCTTACAAACACAAGATATATGGTTTGAATCTCACAGAGGATAATTGGCTAGGCTTGAAATGGCTCGCAATGGCAGTTAGTCTAGTACTACTCTATGAACCTATGGACCTAAGTAAACAGTACATAAAGATGGATTTACAGATCATCTGTATGTCTTATGGGTAACTCCATATACTCTGTGGTGTACTTATAGAAACCTATGGATTCAGACATTATCTGTATGTATCTTGTGCTTTTGCTGTTATGGATATTTCTGAATTGATTGTTCTAAACACAAGTCTTATAACTACTGGCTCAACATAAAAATGATCTGTACTCTCTTTGACCTGCTTATAGACACCAAGGCTTTCCACTCTTAAAAGAGCAGGTACTGTTCCTAAGAGAACTTATACTGCAGTGGTTGGAGGGGTCTTTTCAAATTCTGAAAAACATAAAATAAACTTTGGTTCTATCAAGCCTACTGTAGCTAATCTGCATGAACTGGCAAATACAAACCGAATGGGACACATCAGTAATTTTGAGCAAGTGCTTAGTAAGTCCTTTAGTTTGAATGACACCCCTCCAGAGTCTTGTTTGGAGAAAAACAGTAGTGATATTCTTAACAGCATCCTGAAAGACTTCATTTTTATGTTGTAAAAAAGGTTTTATGGATAAAAGCTTTGTAGATTGATAATAACTATTTGAGGGCTTCGGACATTTAAATTCCCATTTGGTTTAAAATACACTGATGATATGTATCAGTAATTTGTGGATATGTTTAACCAACATGGGTTTGATTTAACGAACAAATGAATTAAATGTAATGACATGACTATCAGTAGTTTAATTAGAGATGCTGAAATACTAAATGTAAAATTTTGGATGACCTGATATTTTGTCAATGGCAACATATTTATAATAAATGATTGAATGTAGTGAACTATAAGTGTATTAATATGTTCAACAGGAAATTGAAAAAAATTGATAGAGACTTGAAACATTACGCAGAGAACAGGGCATATCCTACTAACGTTAAGGAGAGAAACGATATTGGCCATCAGAATTCCCAATCTAGTGAAGGAAAAGCCTATGCAGGGAGAAAGAGGGATTTTAAGGTAGGCAACAAATTTAATGCACCCCCCACAGAATTTAAAAACAGGAACAACAATTTTCAGAGGAGAAAGTGGAAGGGGCACAGAATGGGTTGGTATCCCCATGATTCAAGACAGGAGGAAACACAATACCCTCCCAAGAACAGATTGAAGGGATGGAACAGGCAGAACCCCAGATAAAGGAAGAATGCAAAGTTCCTGTAATCATGGCTGCACAGGTAAAAAACACACTCTCCAAAGCCAAGAACACAGCATCCATGGGACCTGACAACATCCCAGGTTGCATTCTACATGAACTACAGAATGAACTGCCACCTCACCTAAGTACCATGTTCAGTCATAGCCTCACCTCAGGTTATGTGCCCACTGAATGGCACACAGCGATGGTTATCCCAATCCACAAAGGGTGAGCCACCACTGACCCCGGGAACTACCGCCCCATTAGCCTGATAAGCCTGGTCTGCAAGGCTATGGAACGTATCATCATGGAACTTATAAACAATGACATTGGTAATCTCCAAACTCTGGACCCCACCCAGTTTGGGTTTGTAAAAGGCAGATCATGTCTCCTAAACCTGATAGACTTCTTTGAAGCGGTCACCAAAGCCGTAGATGAGGGTGAGGTGGTTCACACAGCCTATCTAGATCTCGCCAAGGCATTCAACACCATCCCCCACTCTGGAATTATAGATAAACTCACTAAACTAGGTATAAATCCCAATGTCACAAGATGGGTTGCCAACTGGCTCATTGACAGAACCGACACTGTGAAAATAGCAGATTCCAAATCCAACTTCAGACCAGTGACAAGTGGAGTACCACAGGGTTCAGTCCTGGGTCCTCTCCTGTTTGGTATCTACTTCTCTGAAGTACAGGCTAACACAGAGGGTCTTTGGCTAATGAAGTTCACAGATGACTGCAAACTAGGAGCCATAATCAAAACTCCAAATGATGTGGACACCCTACAAAAGGGCCTCACAGAGACAGATGCCTTGTGTCAAAGCTATGGCTTCAAGCTCAATGCCAAAAAATGCATTGTCATCCCTTTTGGTAAAAACTCTGTACCCATGAACTACCACATAGGTGGTAGTCTACTTAACACTGAAAGTGTGATAAGAGACCTTGGGACAGGTGGACAGTAGTCTCTCCTTTGATAATCACATCGCCACAGTAGTCAGGAAATTCTTCTACATGGATACCTCATCACAAAGGGTTTCTCATCCAGGAAAAAAGAGGTCATTGTTCCCCTCTACTCATCACTTATTAGACCCATTATAGAGTACAATGCCCCTTTTGGTATGCACCTCACAAGACATCTACAGCAACTGGAAAGGCCACAGAAATACCTCATAAAGAGGATTATTGGCCTCAAACAGATGCCCTACACAGACCATCTCAAAAAACTGCAACTTTACTCCGTCACATACCGCCTACTCAGAGGCGATCTCTGCCTAACATACAAAGCTATGTCAAACCCAGAGCTTTTGGACATGCTCCACTTAAAGAAATCCCAATCCCTCTGAGCTACACGCTCTAGGGACCTAAACCTTGTCACCACAATAAACAGAATATGCGGGAGGGATAGATTCCTATCCCAGAGACTTTCCATACTCTGGAGCAAACTACCCATCTATATCAAACAAAGCTCCTCATTAGCACTCTTCAAGAAAAATCTTGATGATTAGATGAGAGATAAGAAATTCACCCCGGGGATCACTTTTGTGGCTCTGCTTGACAGTGGCACAGGAAAATCATTTTCTTGGGTGTTGAAAGCCAGGGTACCTTTTGGCTAGGCTTATATAGGCCCTAGGGCCAATAGCATAGTACCTACCTATGAACCTATAATAATATTCTTTGTTCTTACAAGGGATTCCATATTTATAATTATACAAATACTAGAATTTCAGTTCAGTATTTTTTTGCTATTTTTAAAAGGATTGAAGTTTGTCCCTCTAAGAAGTTTGACTTAGTGGACACCATAGTAGAGGTCAAATTGTATGTCAGGAAACTTAACCTGGCATTTCTTCGGTATGAAAAAATAAAAAATGGGAGTGAAACCCCATTAAAATTAGGGGTTAAAATAAGAAGCACCTGGAATCCCCCCCTGCACCCCACCTTAAATGTTTTTGAGAAAGCAATAACTGCTGATTTGAACTCAGGTTGAAAAAGAACTTTATACCTTATCCCAATCTAACTAAAAATTAAAGGGATGTACTGGAAAAGATCATAAGAGACAGTTCAATTAGAATTATGAAACTGGACAAAGGTGGGGGGATAGTCCTTTCCGACACCTATGATTATTCTGAGGCTAAGTTTGATTTATTAAATAATGATCAACCCTATTATGCTTCCTCTCTCAATGCGATCTACATAGGTTACTAGGGAATTGAGTCATACTTGGAGGAATATCTACTGGACCAGGGAATTTCGTTGGACACCTATAATATTTTAAAAGTAAAAAATCCTATGGTAGCCACCATTTTCAAGATTTCTACGGTGGCAAAAATGTATCAACCCCGCCCCCCCCCCGATTTAGACCCATTGTTTCAGGAAGGGGTTCCAAAACCTTTTCTATTGTAGTATACATTATCAATAACAAATAAAATTCACCATACTATTAAGGATTCCTGGGATATTCTTGATAGATTAATGGAAGAATTGTAGTTACCAGATTTGATATTTATAAGCATTGATGTAGTCCTTCTTTTCTCTATTCCTAAAAACAAAGGTTTGGAACATTTTAGTAAATGGTTGTTCAAATATACTACCTTTTGAACAACAAAATTAATTTGTTAGTAGATTTAATGTCAGTGGTATTAGATTTCAATTTGTTTATATTGAAGGAGAATTTTATAGGCAATCTAAAGGTGCAGCAATGGGGGCATCATGTGTCCTGACTTATATCAACCTAGTTTTAGTTGATTGGGAAGAAAAACATGTTTTGCAGTCCATTTTTTCAATATATTAAATTATACGTAAGGTACCTGGATGATGTATTTTTGTTATGGAAAGGGCCTGAAGATAGGATTGTGGCCTTTGTTGACTTTCTTAATCAGTCTTCCACTTTTTTTAAATTTACGTACAATTATATTAAAGAAGGAATTAACTATTTGGATACCCTCATTGAGTATGATAATACAGGTTTTAAATCTAGGGTGTTAGAAAATCGACTTTTACTAATAGTTATTTGGATTTTTCCAGCTGCCACCCATTTAGTCAAAAAAGAGTATATTAAAGGGGCAATGTATAAGGGCAGCAAGGATGATGTCCCTCTTTGAAGATCTTTGTAACAAATTAACCCTTACTGGACATATGTTCCTGGACCAGGGTTACCAACCTGATTTGGTGCTGGACACCTGTTGTTATGTTAAGGAGCAATGAGGTGAGGTATAATCCTCTTTTGGGAGTTACTCTTTCAATAATAAGGGTGGAACATAGCAATAATAACTATGAGAGAGCTTTGGTAGTCCAATATGGTTCATTTACAAGGACAATTAAATATTTGGTTAGTAAGAATTGGGACATTATCAAAGGTAACCCACAATTATATCATATTGTTGGGAAAGACCCATTATTTATGTTTAAGACTGGCCATAATTTGAAACTTAAGTTTAAAGTAGGTGACATTAATGGAAAAGGGACAGCTAAAGGAACAGGTAGACACAAATGTGGGGCATGTTTGCAGTGCCCCAACATTCTAGACACAGACGTTATAACATTAGGGAAGGGAATGAAATTAACTCTGTTGTCCATTTTATTAGAAGGAACTATCAAACAAAAAAATGTTGTTTATCTGGCCCTATGTAGCAGTTGCCCGGCATTCTATGTTGGGAAAATTGAAAGGTGTTTCAGCAGCAGAATTTAAGAACACCTCTATGACTTAAAAACAAAAAGTGACAATAATGCCCTTTATAGGCATTCCATAAACTGTTTAAATTTTAAGACCTTTAATTCTGCCATTTTAGAACAAGTCCAAGCAGACCCTGGGGGGGGGGGGGGGGTTAAGGAATAGGCTGGATGAAAGGGAAGCCATATGGCAGATTAAACTAAATTCATAAAGCCCCCCCCCCGGCATTAATGATAAATTTTCCCTCCATCTGTTTTTAATAAAGAGATCTTTTCAAATATTCTAAGTAAGTTTTTATTGTTTTTTTATTTAGATGTTTAGGATTATTGATGTTCATAAGATATTACATTTTTTATGAGGAAGACTTTTGTATAAATCGCCTTGCCTATGTACTGCTTCTT
Source organism: Protopterus annectens (assembly GCF_019279795.1). Taxonomy (NCBI): domain Eukaryota; kingdom Metazoa; phylum Chordata; order Ceratodontiformes; family Protopteridae; genus Protopterus; species Protopterus annectens. The sequence goes on from NC_056748.1 coordinate 302,902,591, forward strand.
TAAACCGCTTTAATTTTCTCTTAATTTTCTGTTAACTAGTTGTAATTAAAAGGATTAGTTACTCTATAAATGATAGAAGGTTTCATGTATTTGTATTCTGAAGAAGTCCTAAATTCAATAGGATGAAAACGCTCAATTTTAATCTGTGGATTTTAATAAATCTTTGGCTTTTATTTTAACAGTCCAAGTTGGCCCAAGTCCCTGGTAGCCAGTATGTTATTTTTACTTTTATTTATTTATTTTTTGTTTGATTCATATCATAGTCACTGAGTGGTGTATAGACAGATTTCCATAGCAAAGGTGAACAGTACATAAAGATGGATTTACAGATCATTCATATGCCTTATGGGTAACTCCATATATGCAGTGGTGTACTTATAGAAACCTACTGATTCAGACATTATACATGTATCTTGTGCTTTTGCTGTTATGGATATTTCTTCACTGATGGTTCTTAACACAAGTCTTATAACTACTGGCTCAGCATAAAAAAATGATCTGTATTCTCTTTGTCCTGATGATAGACACCGAGGTTTTCCAGTGCTTTCTGTTATTTAATAATTTGTGTAGTATTTTAATGTGAAATGCATGCAGACTTCTGTGGCATGATACTGTTGTCTTTGAATCTCCATTCGACAGATTTGTAGTGTAAGCAATTCAAATTTCACAGACATCCTCTACAGATATCAGAAGTTATATTGATTTTACAACTGTTATGTATACAGGCATTGTTACTTTTTATATGTCACATTAATATATCTAATAGTCAGTGTTTCATAGACTTTGCACTGCACAGGAATGCATACTGATGATGGTAACATAAGCTGTCCACATAATCATCTACATAACTGGGCCGCCACAAGAATATGATCATGTGCATATCATTGTCTTTCAGATAGTAAACAGTCCCTAGGTGCAACAATTTCTTACACCAGGAAAATGCCATCATACTAGATGCTCTGTGATAACATGGATGGAGACTACTTGGACGTGCAGGGAATACAGTATGGAGGAATGAAGTGCGGATGACATAATCAACATGATGAATGAGGTTGGATGTCACAATAGATCCTGTGTGGCCCATCAGTGATGCTGCTTTGACATGATCCTCCCTCCAACCAACAGGTTATGATGGTAGGAGAGATCAAGTGATGCCACTGGTGGTGAACCACCACTTACCCCGATGAGACCACAATATTTCTTGCCTCCCTGCATATGGTGAGTAGGGAGCAATGCATACCAGGGGGTAGGATAAAAGCAGGAGCTCTAGGCCGAACATGTATGTTTTACTTTGAATGACATGATGACTATACAGTAAATCCCCACATATTGCTGTTGCACACAAATTCATGTATTGTTATTTTGGATTTACAGCAGCAGAATTGAATTGTGCACACAGATCCACACAGGGTGATGCTGATGAATGTAAGTGTAATGACTTGTACTTATACAACTGCAGGAAAGACAGTATGGTGCAACCAACATTTGTGATGCTGTCTGCGTTAATATTCACATGTTCATCTATTTCTGGACAAAGCCAGGGAATGGCAGGTGAGTGTCTACATACAGTGTTACTGTGACCACTACCTGTTATTGACTCAGGCTCATCTCGTGACACTGTTGTTTACTGTCATATGGATATTTCCCTAACATTATACATTACAGGTACGTCCGGTGGGGGCCCAAGCCATGTGGATGCAAGTACAGACAGACCAGGTATGTTAACACAACAGGTACATAGTTTGCAGCAATGTGTAGCAGATCTGTGATACATGACATTAATGTCACTGTTTTTCTACACAGAGACATCTAGCCAACAAGTGCAACATCCATCACATGAGTATCCACAGCCCCTGTTACTGTGTCATGTATGTGTTGATGTCAGTATTCTGTTCCCTACATACATGATTATGTTGTGTTTCTCTTTAATTTCCCACTGCAGGATCTGCAGTACAGCATGCAAACTCACAACAATGGGAGTCTGTCAGTGGTATGCTATTTCCTATTTTTCATACATGTCATTGCTGTTACTCCTGTTGTTGGGCTCCAGTAATACTGTGTCCTTCTACCCATTCCTAGGACACACTGCATCATTATGAAGTACGCAAACAAGGGCAATGTCTGTGTAAAACCTACTGTATGTTTTAACACTGTTCAAATGGTTCAGGCGGGCAAAGAAGTGATTAATAATGCTGACTTTTTTCCTAGAAAAGTTGAAGTTCGTCTCTCTTCTACCACATTTTCTTCCCACGATGATTTGTCAGGTGTGTGTTATGCTTGTATTCATCACATATGCCATGTATGTTGGATACGTAACCTAATTGTCAACTCCCTGTTCTGTAGATTCTGTGACCCATACACAGACAAGATTGAATGATAAGTCAGTATTATCTGTTACATGTCACTGAGATATATATGTCATACATCATTAATGATATCCAGCATGTGATGTCAGCACATTGCCCATCTGTGTCATCTCTCTCTTCTTTTAGCACATCAAGTATCTGTAACCTCCATTAGCCCATCCAATGATTATGATGTGGGATCTAATGTGTCTTGAGTATGGAAGCATGGCCCCTGGCACACAGGACAGTGACATGGTGATATAGTTTTGCCAAGATGTTGATAGTCAAGTGGATGTGGCTGTAACTTCAGATGTGGAGAGAAACGTGTCCAGCCATTTTGACAATGAGGGGACATCAAATGGTGAACAGGAAGAGCCCTGTTAACAACATCCCAAGCAGAGATTGCTGTTGATAGTTCCCCATGACACATTGATACTGGCTGTCAAATTAGATGTAGGCGTGCAGATGGTGTGCATGGGCAGGTAACAGAGGATATCTGCTTACTCTTAAAGGCAAATGAACCTTCCCAGCAATGTCGTAGATCTGACATCAGTGTACTTGCCCATGCTACAGACCATGTTGCACACCAGCTGGGTGAGCTGCATGAAGGACAGGAGTGCAGACATGGTGAGGTAATGGTGTCATTGGCTGCTCAGAATGAAAGAATGTTATCTGTGGCATGGTCTGTAGAATCCCTGACCTCTACAGTACTACAGCAGTGCCATAGTACAAGCAAGGGTCTGCATATCCTGTCTGTGCTTAGCCTAAAGATACATGGGAGAAGCAGGCCTACTCTCAGCAGAACCAACCTTGGCCATCGGACATCAATGTTTATGCTCCAATGTGCACACACTTCAACTGCTGGCCTATCTGTTGTGAGCCTGGCAGTCATGACCAGACAGTCAAGTCTCACTCATGCTCTTTCACCTCCACATGCTGGTGCATCTCATCAGGCAACCTAGGCCAATTGTTTACATACTTGGGAGGGCCATACCAGACCATGGTGTGAGCCATCAGTATGGGCACCTTAAACTTTATTAAAGTAACACAAGCATTTGATCCACTCTGTCCCATAGTGTCAGTCTCACCCTTTGGCAATGATGATAGCTGTGCAGACCACTGACAATGTCATCTTTCTGTGTTCATTGACAAGTGTGATGCCATGTAAGTCCAGCAGTTTTAATAAACATATGTGACTCCATTAAGTACATTTCTTTATCCATGCTTTACAGTTATATATTTGGTTTGGATATTAACAGTTCTGCATTATGTCATGAGTTGTTTACCTGTTTGTATCTTTTTATAGTGGAGAGACAGGAATGTGTTGCACTGATGTGCGTCCCTTATTGTGTGTCATACACTAATACAACAATCTGAGTCTGTATGCATAACTGTGTTAGTTGTGCCCAGAGTTGTATATGTTCATAATGTTACATGTTATGATTATTGTGTTATGTCTGATGCTTAGTGTGTTCATATAGTGGGTAATTGCCATTAGGCTCAATCTGTGCTGCTGTGGTGGGACAACACTTGAGCATCAATGTTTAATATGTGAACTAATGTACTTGTGGCTTCTCATGGCTCAAAGTTGTGAGTCAGATGCTGCCGTTTTGTCTGGGCCTGCACTTGTGGTCACACCCTATGTTGCCTATGCTTACGTCTTTTGTCCCTATATCCTCATGCTCTTCCTCTAATACCTGCGGGATGTAATCTTCAGACATATGGGGATGTTGGGGTAGTTAACCCACACCTGTAGCTGGAAGACTGCCATGTGCTCTAGGCAGCAATTATGCAGCATGACACACACTATTATCATCTGTGCTGCCTTCTCAGGTGTGGTATGGCAGTGCAACCCCAGATGTTCCAGACATCTGGACCAAGCTTTCAATATATCAAACACATACTCGATGGTGTTTCTGGTTGCTGTGTATGATCTATTGTAGGCCTTCTCTGTATGGTTGGATGGTTCATGGCATGGGGTCATTGACCACAATTCAAATGGGTAACCACAGTGACTTGTTGTGAGGGGTAAACCCACATATTGTCAATGTGGATATTGTTAAGAGGGATATCCTTAGTTTATATCCTAGCTGTGTTCCTGTACTTACCTAGTAGTACTCCTTCAGGTATTTCAACTTGCTGGAATGCAGCCCTCAGTCTACGTTCCCTCCATATGGCAGGATCATCGACACTTCAAGGGTATCTTGCCAAGAGGTTTGTTTTGCTGCCATCTGCTGCACACACACATTCAAGGATGGATAGCATGTTCTGTTTATATATTGGCTTGCTTCAGTATGTACTTTTGTCTTGTTAGGGCTGTGTATGCAATCTATTGCACCAAGTACATGGGGAAGTTTACAATGTTGTAGAATTGGTGCATTACAGTTCTCTACTTACAGGTGTGGATGAGAAGCACATGACTGCCAGGAATTTGGCCAGGATACAACTGGCAACTGTCTGTGATACTCCCACAGCATCCTCATGTATCTCTGGAATGTCCAAGATGGAATTACCCCAAGGCTGAGACACACTTTGGTTTCAAGGTGGATGGGATTTCCTTAAAGAGTACACACAGACATATATGGGGCACAGTGGTTGCAGGCAGCCTGCACCAACTGTCTGTCGATTATTTGCAGGTCTGACAACTGGTTTAGTTGCAGTCTTCCTATGACTCCAGCTGGATGCCTTCTAGTGTGTACAGCTACAACCTCATTTATGGCTTGTATCACTCCAGCCTGTTGCACTTCATTAACTGCAGGTTGCATTTTAATTTAATTTTTTTTGTATTGTTGTGGAATACGGCAGAATCCATAGTACTAGCTTCCTTTCCCTGTGGGCTGTATACCATATACCAAGGATTTTGGAAACAGAGTCGGCATTGCATTTTATCACATTTAACTTGTGTTGAGCACATGCAGTGTGGTTTAGAATAAGATGGGCGTGTCCAGAATCCATAATTATCCTATACTGGATTGCTTTCAGTTTGCCTTCTGAAATCACATCCCCAGCAGTTGCACTGAAGTCTTGCTTCTGTATACTGTGCAGTCCACAGATAGTTTCCATGAACTTTACAGAATCCATCCCTTTGTCTGACACTCTCTTTGCTATGAGACAAAAAACACTATATCAAACAGTCAAATGTTGTGAGCAAAAGACATTATATGTAACAGTCAAAATATTAGGTGACAAAGGATATTATATCTAACACTCAGTGTTATGAGACAAAGGATATTACATCTAACAGTCTCAGTGCTTTGAAACAAAGGATATTATATCTGACAGGCAGTATTATGAAACAAAGGATATTATATCTAACAGTCTCAGTGTTATGGGATAAAAGATATTATATCTAACAATCTCGGTGTCATGAGACAAATTATATGTAACAGTCTCAGTGTTATGGGGCAAAATATATTATATCTAACAATCTCAGTGTTATGAAACAAAGGATATTATGTCTAACAGACACAGCATTATGAAACAAAGGATATTATATCTAACAGACACAGCCTTATGAAACAAAGGATATTATATCTAACAGTCACAGTTGTATGAGACAAAAGATATTATCTTGGTATTATGAGACAAAGGATATTATATCTAACAGTGTCAGTGTTGTGAGACAAAGGATATGATATCCAATAGTTTCAGCGTTATGAGACAAAGGATATATCTAACAGTCACAGCATTAAGAAATAAAGGATAGTTTAACTGTCACGGTGTTATGAGACAAAGGATATTATATCTAACAGTCAGTGTTATGAAAGAAAGGATATTATATCTAACAGTCTCAGTGTTATGAAACAAAGGATATTGTATCCAACAGTCACAGTGTTATGAGACAATGGATGTTATATCTAACAGTCACAGTGTTATGAAACAAAGGATATTATATCTAACAGCGTGAGTGTTAAGAGACAAAGGTGATTATATCTAACAGTCTCAGTGTTGTGGGACAAAAGATATTATATCTAACAATCTCAGTGTCATGAGACAATTTATATCTAACAGTGTTATGGGACAAAAATATTATATCTGACAATGACAGTGTTATGAGACAAAGGATATTGTATCCAACAGTCACAATGTTATGAGACAAAGGATATTATATCTAACAGTGTGAGTGTTAAGAGACAAAGGTGATTATATCTACCAGTCAGTGTCATGCGACTAAGTAAATTATATCTAACAGTCACATTGTTATGAAACAAAGGATATTATATCAAACAGTCTCAGTGTTATGAGACAAATTATATGATATCTAACAGTCACAGCATTATGAAACAAAGGATATTGTATCCAACAGTCACAGTGTTATGAGACAAAGGATGTTATATCTAACAGTGTGAGTGTTAAGAGACAAAGATGATTATATCTACCAGTCACAATATTATGCGAAAAAGGATAGAATATCTAACAGTCACAGTGTTATGAGACAAAGAATATTATATCTAACAATCTCAGTGTCATGAGGCAAATTATAATATATCTAACCATCTCAGTGTCATGAGGCAAATTATATTAAAATTAACAGTGTTATAGACAAAGGATATTATATTTAACAATCTCGGTGTTGTGAGACAAAGGATATTATATCTAACAGTCGCAGTGTTATGAAATAAAAGGTATAACATCTAACAGTCAAGGTGTTACCGGTCTTGGGCATTCCATCCTGTAGCTGGTACCAGTGCAGTAAAGGATGTTTGCTGAGCTAGACCTTGGTAGTCAGTGTTTTCTGGTTGTGTTCACTGTTGTGAATTGTAAAGTAAGGAGCTTTGAATAGGAGCCTTCAAATCAGAAGTACATATTTAAAAAAGGAGGAGCAGTGAGGGGCAAGGAGAAGATGAGATGAGGTATCTGGGCCTGTGGGATCCTCTCTTCCCTGCATGTATAGCTGTGGCGTAATCACATTAGGAATACTTATCTAGTTTATGGTGCTGTTCCACAAGAAGGAATGCAAACTGACGGGCAGATGAAGGCTACAGAGGTGGCGAGGAGACTGTATGATGACTGGCTGGTATCTATAATGAGTAGTTACTAGATAACAAAAGGGTCAGGAAATGTGCAACAGATGCACAGAACAATGAAGAGAGAAGAAAGAGGGATGTTAATTAAAAGAAAGGATGATGGAATAAATAAAAGGGAGAATGAATTCTAACTGGAGAAGGGCATGTTTGTTTATATGTGTGTGTGTGCGTGCGTGTGTGTGTGTGTGTGTGTGTGTGTGTATATATATATATATATATATATATATATATATATATATATATATATATATATATATATATATATATATATATATATATATACATATATACACCTGTATGAATTATTGCAATACAAACTGCTCACTGTTAAGTGACAACCTGGCCAAATTTCAAATTTCAAGCCCCACCAAACCCTGAAAACACTGTTGCCTATGCAGAATTTTTCACAGAGACCAATCTTAATGTATAAAAAGAGACATTTGTGCCTACTTGGAATAAGCAGAGCAAATTCAAAAAGCAAGCCATCCTGATGGAATCCCAAAATATACAGGTTGTATAACAAAAGGAAGAAAGTTATAACAAAAATTAGGAAGTGCAATGCCCAGCAGGATAAAAATTCCTATTCATCTAAACAACTTAGAGGGCAAATCAAGTCTCCCAAAGAAAAAAATTAGGTAAAAATAGCTTCTCAGGCCAAGGACAACCATAAGGCTTTCTTTACTTATATCCATAATCTTAAAGACAGCACACAACAATATGCAGAAGTAAATGTAAATTGAGCTACCTACACTGAACCAGAAGATAGCAAATCTGCAAGCCAACAAATTCTGCTCCAATTTTATCGATCTCACCCCTCAACACACTTCAGGAAATTCCATCGAACATACCTCCTCCAACTAACAGTATTAGTGCACTCTTCAAAGTCAGAAATTGTTATTTGATGGGTCCCAATAAGATCCTGGGATGCCTCCTAAATAACATGAAACCTGACCAATCCACACTATTAGAGTCACTGTTTAACTGTAGCCACCAGACAGACTTTATGCCACACAAATGTTGGATTGCAACAGTCATCTCTCTGCACAAAGTTAGGCCATCTACTGATCCCAGTAACTACACACACATTAGTCTGACTAGTCTCATACAAAGCCATGAAAGAATTATCATGGAAACGATTACCAATGACATGGGAAATCTTTAATCACTGGATCCAACCCAGTTTGGTTTTATCAAGGGGAGATCATGCATGGACTTCTTCAAGAGGTCACTAAAGTAATGGATGAGGGTAAACAGTGCTACTGCCTACCTTGACCTTGCCAAGGCATTTGATGTAACACCCCACTCAGTCTTTGTAGACAAATTTACAAAATTAAGTATAAATCCATATGTCACCCATTGGGTAGCCAGATGGCTCTCAGATAGGACCCAAGAAGTTAAGATAAGGGAGTTCACCTCCACAAAGAGGTCGATCACTATTGGAGTCCATCTGAGCTCTGTACTGGGTCCACTCCTTTTTGGCATTCACTTCTCTGAAGTAACAATCAACATCAATTCCCCTCTGGCTTACCATGTTTCGAGACAACTAGGTGCAGTCATAGAATACTTGCAAGACACTAATAACATCCAAAAAGGGCTGACACAGGCAAATATCTGGTGCCAGAGCCATGGCGTAAAATTTAGTGCCAAGAAATGCATAATCATATTCTTTGGGATGTCAGCTACCTCTAGAAACTATCTCATTGATAACATACCTCTAACAGAAGACCCATTTGTCACAGATTTGGGAATATCTGTAGACAGTAACCTGACCTTTCAAAGAAAAACACAAATTCAACCAACACCATGCCAGTAAAGCGATTTATTGCGATCTGGTACCTCGGCTTTTCGCCTTCAAATGGATCACAAATACAAAGTGCTGTTAACTGTTATTTATACAAAAAGTTTTTAAGCTAATCAGCACTAATTAATCAATTAACTCATTACATCATTTCATGAGTAAATTTTAAAGTGCTCTACCAGTATTTTTGTCCTTGTATCTCAACATTAAAACATATGATCAACATCAAATCACCTTCAAAAATGCAATTCTTTAACTATAGAATTCCATATATTTTAATTAACAAATATATGAAAAAAGTATAAAAAAAAAATGTGTGTAAGAGAATGAATTTAATATTGATTGCTTCAAGTAATTCATACTATTAAAATAACAAATATTAATCATAAAATATAGTGTACATATTCCTGTGTATTAAATCTAACCATATAAACATACATAAGATTATATTTAAGATATAAGAAAATATAACTTATATAGATTCTTTTTTATCACATATCAAGTTAATCTATAATGACTAAAAAATATTTTTTAAGACATGAAATTGAAATTTAATTTTTAATTTTATGAACAACTAATTTTACAACTAATTTTTATAACTAATTTTAACATACTCTTTGTATATAAAAAATTAGTTAATATTAAATACTCAATTTCAAGTTCAGTCCATGTGGTTTCAATGTATTAAATTTCAGAATCATTCTGGTCTCTAATTCGAGTAGTTTTTGTACTAATAGTCCCCCATTTTCACAATTAAAAGGTTTACCCAGGACACAAAATTTTAAACTGCCTGGATCACTCTTATGTTTTTCCAAAAAATGTTTAGCCACCGGACTACATTCATTTTTATTCCTAATGTCTTTTATATGTTCCAAAATTCGGACACGAACCATTCTTTTTGTTTGTCCTATATACCAAGTGTTGAAACATGAACAACCCAAAATATATACCACTCCCACTGATTTACAGTTGAAACGATATCTAGCTTTAAAAGACACACCATTGATGTTAGTTAGATTGTTAATTCTACTACAAACACTACACTGTCCACATACATAAGTGCCTACAATATTATCTTTCCTTTCCTCTTCACCTTTACTGAGAAAGTTATAATTTAATAACACCTTCAGATTTTTCCCTCTTTTATAAGAGAAAATTACATGTTTGGGAAACATGGAACCTATATTTTCATCCTCACAAATCAGATACCAATATTTTCTTATGATATTACATAGTTCTTTAGATAGAGGGGAATATTTTGTGACAAAAAACAATTTAAACTCACTAGTCTTAGTGTCATCTTCATTTTTTTTTTCTTTCCTTTAGATTTTTTTTTTCTCTGAAAGGAGGAGACTTTGTCTTTCCTGTCTACCTTTATGATGTTCAAATTCTAAGTGGTCTGTAATTCCTAGTACTTTATTTTTTGAAAATAACAAGTGGTCATATTTTATAACCTCTCTTAGATAATCTTGATTCTACCTTACTTAGTTCAAAATACCTATCTTTAACATCACTAGTGTGATTGTAAATCCTTTGAAATTCACCAAAAGGTAATGACCAAATCAAATGTTCCGGATGCATACTTTCTGCATTTAGGAACATATTTACAGAAGTTTCTTTTCTATAAGGTTTATATCCTATTTTTCCATCTTCATGAAACAGAGTTATATCTAAAAAATTAATCCTGTTTCTATCAATTTCATAAGAAAAATTTAGACCATGACCATTATTATTTAATTCTTCAAAGAATACTAGAAATTCAGTAATCCCACCACTACATATCAATATGAGGTCATCAATGAACCGTTTGTAGAATATTACACTTTTTTGATAGAAAGAAGTTAGATAAATATATAATTTCTCAAAATAACCCATATAAAGATGGCATATGAGAAAGCAGCCCATTTGAAGGTAGAAATCATTATCAAAATGAAAATAATTATGAGAAAGACAAAATTCCAACATTTGTATCAAAAAGGAGGTTCTAGGACCGTCTCCCAACATGTTTTGAACAGCTTCAAGTCCCCACCTTTTGTTAATGTTAGTATATAATGCCTTCACATCTATAGTTACCCAATAGTAATTATTATTCCATTTGATTTTATCAATTTTATCTAATAAATCTTTAGTGTTGGAGATGTGAGCTGAAATTTTGGAAAGGTGACTTTTTAAATGAAAGTCCAAAAAAATATTAACTTTACTCAAAAAGGAATCTTTGCCTGAAACTATAGGCCTTCCTGGTGGCTTAATTAAATTCTTGTGCACTTTCGGTAATGCATAAAAGGTTGGCGTCATTGTTTTTTTTTTTTTTTTTTTAATGTTGAGATACAAGGACAAAAATACTGGTAGAGCACTTTAAAATTTACTCATGAAATGATGTAATGAGTTAATTGATTAATTAGTGCTGATTAACTTAAAAACTTTTTGTATAAATAACAGTTAACAGCACTTTGTATTTGTGATCCATTTGAAGAATAAATCGCTTTACTGGCATGGTGTTGGTTGAATTTGTGTTTTTATTTGAAGTTGCTGGTTTTCTATAGTATTTGTGGAATTAGTAACCTGACCTTTGTCCAATGTGTGTCTACGGCAGGAAGGAATGATGGAAGGAAGGAAGGAAATCATTCTATGCTGCATAACTTATAAGCAAGAGTAAGGCATCTAGGTCCAAGAAAGTCACTGTTTCACTGTACGTGGCCCTCATCAGACTAATCATTCAATAGAGTGCCTCTTTGGCTAGTAACTGACCAAGTGCATGCAACAACAGGAATTTCCTCAGAAGTTTCTCATAAAAAGGATACAAGGTCTAAATAACATGTCCTACACATATTGCTTTAAATGTCTATCCCTGTATTCAGGCTCCTACAGACTGCTGAGAGGTGATCGAGTGGCATACAAGACATCCTTGGATACCACTCTGATGGAACCTCTACATTTTTGCCAAACCAACAGCATCGGAGTTGCTTGATCTTGGAAATTAAACCTTACTTGTGACATAAACAGGACATGTTGTAGGGACAGGTATGTGTCTCAGAGACTACTCCTTCTCTGGAACAGGCTTCTTATCCATGTGAAGTAAAATTCTTCCCAAACCCAATTAAAGTGTAACCTGGACCAATAGATATGGAATTAGAAATTCATACCTTGTCTGGTACCTATGTCACTAATAGGCAGAGAAACCCTGTAAAGCCCTAGCTTACATATCCCTCTTAAAATATTCTTAAGGTACCTAAACTTGTCAGATACATTTGGGATACATGACTAGGCTTAAAAGGACCCCTGTGGTCATTAGTCTAGTATACACCCATGGTCTTATGTATGTATGTATGTATGTATGCATATGGATATTAATGCACATATGTGTGTATGTATCTGTCTATCTATTTATTATGGAAGTGGACTTGACCAAATGACCCCTCTCAGTCATGAGCTTGTTACAGTAAGGAATGAAAATGAAACTAGAATGCTGAGAACATGTATGCAGTATGTGGTCATAATGTGTAATCATTCACCACTGGTAAAGGACATAAATAGTACAATGTGCCAGCATTAAACAGTTACTAAGAAGGGATTAGTTACTTCCAGGATGATATTGACAGCAAGCAGTACTGAATCCAATCTCCCTAAAGGAGGTGAGGGTAGAACATATTGGAATATCTAATGGAGCAAAGCTCCACTGAGTTGAGGTAGACACATTGAAAGCATTTGAAACTGTTCCCATCATTAAAATGGGATGACAAGTGCCAGGTGAAATACACTGGAAGGCTGTTCTTTAAACCAATTTCTTTTAAATAAATAAATGTTATAATAATATTATTGTTATCATCATCATCTGCATCATTCAGCTACACATTCTGAACAATAATCTTCTATCTCCCTGTCAACATGGTTTACGTCCCACTCATAGTACTACCACTGCTCTCCTATCATTCACAAATACTGTTAACTAAGCTCATAGTGAAGGAAAACTTGTGTCCTCCCTCTTCCTTAATCTATATAAGTAATTCTACACCGTCTCCCACTCCCTTCTCCTCTCCAAGCTTTCCACTCTGGGCATGTCCCCACCAACTCTACTCTGGTTCTCCAACTACCTGTCCAATAGAAAACAATACACTAGATGGCTTAACTCCACCTCACCATTCCTAGATACTCCCACTGTAGTCCCTCAAGGATCTATATTAGGTCCTCTACTTTTCAGTGTTTTCATCCACGACTTTCACTCATGTTCCCAATAACTCTGTTATTCAATATGCAGAAGATTCAACAATAATTTGCACCTCCAAGACCATACTTGAACTACTTACACACACTCAGCAAGCATTCTCCTCCATTGAAAACTGGATGACTAACAACCATCTTTCCCTCAATCCAAACAAAACCAAACTTCTTCGCTTCACGCCTAAGAAAATCACCATTATATACAAACCAGACTTTAAAATTTACTCTTTAAACAAAACACCTTAGAAGATGCCTCACATACTAAACTGTTAGATGTCACCATTGATGAAAGCCTAACCTTTGACCAGCACATCCATAACAACATAAAAAAAAACACCAAAAGCTAGGAAGCTTCTACAGAGATAAACACTTCCTTACCCCCACTACCAAATAAATCTTAGCCTCTACCTTCATATTACCATCCCTACTATATGGTGCCCCCCTTCTCACAAACATTCGCACATCCCTAAAAACCAAAATGGAAATCTGTTATAACAAAATTGCCAGATTTGCAACTTCTGCCACCTACTCCACTCACCACTGTTCCTCACTTCATACACTCAAGTGGCTTGAACTACCACAATACCTTGTTCACCAACAACTCACTATTGTCCACAACATTATCTACAAACCTCAGGACTGTCTAGCCCGTTCCTCCACTCTAACTCAATATCACCCAAACAGACCCCTTAGTTCAAAAAATGAAACACTGCTATTCGTCCAAAAACCTACACTCCCTGCTGGTCATGCACTCTACTCTTTCTGCATCACCAAGCTCTGGAACTCACTCCCATCATCACTTAGAGCCACTAACAATGCTAGTTCCTTCAAAGATGCCCTCCATATTCATCTATCTACCCACTGGCAATGTTCCTGCTTCACACCCCATATAACCTGACTCCTTCAGCTGTTCCTCTCTCACTTATATCCTTATCCATCTTTCATACCATCAACACACTTTCTTCTATCCCTCCTAACTCATCTCGCATCCACTGCCTTCCACTGTTTGTCACCACTATTTTACTATACACTGCCCTCTGCAATGTACATAGCCATGTACCACTTCTTCTGTATTTATGTTTCATGCGATGTTATTATACATTTACAGCTATTAAACTATGTCAATGCACATGTAAACATTTTTGACTTGCTGTAGCTAATAGTTTTCTTTACTCAAACTTGTAATTTAAACTGTATGTTGTACTTATATCAACTTACTGTATGTTGTACTTATGTCAATTTACTGTATATTGTACTTATGCCTACTAGGAGCTTTTCTCCCCAGGACTCTACTGAAAATGGGCTCATTTCGGCCCAGTGGACACTCCTGACAAACAGATGTAAAATAAATAATAAATACATAAAATAATGTATTTTCTTTGTATTGCTTCCTTTCAGAATCAAGGATCTTTCCCAGGTAAATGATTTTATATGATACCAAGGTTAGTAATAGTTTGGTTATTTTGACAATGGGGAGTCAGTTTTTTTGACCAAGGAGATGCAGTAATGTTCCCTTCTTGATGAATTGGCTATGACCAAAAAAATGTTGATTTTTGTTACAATAGAAAGACGGATTCACAAAAGCTTGCAAGGAGTGCAAGATTGGTGCAGGAGGCCATGCAGGCAATATGTCTACCGTGCGATCCAGGAACAGCCTGCAGGGGAGTGCACAAGCACTCCTGCACTAATCCTGCACAGACTAAGCCCTGGTATGCAAATCACCCCATTTGCAGGTGAAATCCATGCAAATGAGGTGATTTTGCAATCCAGGAAGCTTGCAATAGTCCTTGCAAGACTAGTGTTATCCGCAGAAATGTACTTGGTTAGTAACTGAGTACATTCCTGCAAAATCCAAAACAGAGCTTTGACAGCTTCAAATAAAGCTGCATATCATTGAGGAAGCATGCCAATGGCCAAGTATAAGGCCATTGGCATTACAAGCAATACAAAAAATTTAAAAAATCAACTTTTATTTTTTTTTTCGCTGATCTTGGCTGCTTAAGCATATGGCAGCACCGTGCACACAGAATTGGGGGGGGGTAAGAAAATAAACCTAAAATAAGCATTCTAAAATCAGTATTCTGCCATGCAAGTCAATGACAGGCAGAAGACAACCTGGCCAGTGAGTAGTGGTTGCTAAGGAGGGAGGCTCAGTGTGAGATATGTAACTATACATTAGCAGGCAATCCTATGCAAATGAGGGGAAGAATAGTGAATCCCAGTTTTCCCCAGCATGTGAGGCAGGTCCCAACAGTGTAAGAGTATGAATAGCTGGGTGCACAACTAGGAGGTAGGTGAAGTCATGGGGGTGGTATCAGGCAACCTGTAAGAGGATTGGAGGCCTGTGGCTCGGGTTTACTCCTAGCTTAGCTGGGGTGTGTCTAAACCTGTCTAGCACTCTTTACAAAGCATAAGCAGGTGTGCGCACCACGCACTGTGTTTTACAGGAAGAACAAATAAGTTAAACTAGGAAATAGCAGCAGTATGCACATATGAGCATTCTGCGCTGTGTGCACTCGGGCTTAAACAGGGAGGCAATGGAAAGGGAAATCAACAGTAGGAAGGTAATCAAGGAAAACTAGCTTAGCTGGCAGGTGAACTGTATCAGAATCGGCCAATTACACAGGCAGCAGACCAGCCCAGCCCAGCACACCACTATAAACTATACAAACACCTTTCCCCTTTGTTTTTTCCCAAAAACTCTGCACTACCAGTGTATACATACAGGGAAATTTTACAAAACGAAAGAAAGAGAAGAAATGTTAAGGGCTGCTTTTGCTATCATAAACCAGCATGTGCAAGAGGTTGAGGATAGTGAGAATGTCAATGCTGATGACCAACACATAGTGAGGAGGAGGAGAAGAGTGTACAGACCCAGGGAAAACTACCAGGCTCTACTTGAGCTGGAGATAGTGGAGTGCTATAGGGTGGACAGGGACCTCCTACAGCATATCGTTGAGCTGTGCCGGCCACACCACAGACACAGAACCAACAGAGGGGAACCCATCCCAGTGGAAACCAAGGTATGTGTAGGCTTAAGAATACTAGCCACAGGTACCTTCCAAAGGCCAACTGGGGATATAATGTGGATCTCACAGGCATCAGCATCCAGGGTACTCCTCCAGTTCCTGGATGCCATGTCAGCACATACTGGTGTATACATATATTTCCTCAACATCCGTGAGGTGTTGGCCAGCAATATGCATCTCTTCCAACAAATAGCAGAATACCCTGAAGTAGTGGGTGCTATAGAGTGCACGCCCATACACATAAAATCACCACCCCATGAGCATGGCAGGGTCTACATGAACCGCAAGGGCTTCCCCTCCATCCTTTAAATGCCAGGTTGTGTGTGATACCCAGGGCATTATAATGAATGTGTGTGCTGGAAGCCCTGGGAGCTATCACGATTCCCACATCTGGCATCTGACGCAGCTGTACCAGAAATTTTCCAGTGGGGACATCCCATACGGCCACCTAATGAGGGATGCTGGGTACGCACTGGAGCCGTGGCTGATGACACCCATCAGAAATGCACACACACCCAAACAAGAGCTCCATAATGAGGCACACGCACAAACATGAATCATAATAGAGCTTGTGTTTGGGATGCTTAAGTCATGGTTCCGGTGCCTGGACACATCCGGTGGAGCCTTGCAGTACTCTCCAGCTACATGTACCCAAATTTTCATGGTATGTGCCATGCTACACAACATGATCCTGTGGAAGCAGCTGCAGCCGGAACAGCATGGGGCAGGGCCACACAGCCCCCCACCATTGCTAAGGCCAGCACAGGCACAGAGTGGCTCAGAGGAGAAACAACCTGATTCTGCACCTGTAGACAGTAGGAGGCATGCACAGTATGCCTTGCAAAGCATAGCACACACACTGACACAGTAGGAACCCAGGGAATGGAAACTCTGACTCGAATATACAGTAAAAGGGATGCCAAAAATGACACTACCTGCGCTTTACCATGTATAGGGAGTGTACTATGTGCATATGACATAGACAGCCCTCCAGCACCATCCTCAATATTGGCATAGCTGCAAGGTAAGTCACCCTTCCTATCAATCCCTAAATGTAGTAGTATGGTCTGCTAGTTGTATCAATGGTATGGATGCGAACATGCAAGGAAGGGAATTGGGTGGCTGAATGGGATGCCAGCAGACAGTAGACAGCTATATGGGCAGCATGAAATCATAACAAATACTGGTGTCAAAAAAATAGGCAGTAACAGACAAGGTGAAAAGAAAAAACATGGCAGGACATGTGCTGGCTCAAATGTGTGTCGATACGGCACACACATGCATGTCAGGGAGGTTCACATACCCAACAACAGTTTCACCCAGCCAGCAGGACAAGTGTAGATGAACACAAGGAAAGGCTATGCTAAGGTCATCAAGGTATGGCAATGGAGATCAAGCCCCCTCCAGACCTACACTGAGTATAACAGGTCAGGAAGTGGGATGTCATTCATGAAGGGTAGGAAGTCTGAAATGGCAATGTAGGTCAATAAAACCTATAAACTGTACTACATTGGTATGGTTGTAGACTGCAGTATAGGTCAGAATGCAGATTTAAAAGGAAACCAACAGACTACCAGAAATACCAGTGTGGTCTAAGCAAATTTCCACAGTTGGCAGGTGTGCCCTCCCAAACCCTATGTAGAAATGCATTAGCATCCATGTGTAGGAGTAATAACAGCGAGCACAGTGTACCTGTGCTTGCCAAAGTAGAAGGATGGATTGCTTCATGTGTACAATATGCAGAGCTCTGAGTATCAGGTTGATGTGTGGAGGCCAACAGGGTACCTGAAATAGCAGGTGGGTATAGCGGAAATGTCTACAATTGTCAGGTGTGTCCCCCCAATCCTATGTAGTATAGCAGTAGCATCTATGTGTGGGTATCACAGCAGCAGAGCACAGAGTACCTAAGCTGCCCTAGTTATAATGATGGAATGTTGCATGTGTACAATATGCAGAGATCTGAGTGTCAGGTTGTTGTGTGGAAGGCAACAGAGTACCTGGCATATCAGGTGGTTGTAGGACATGTCCACAGTTGTGATGTGTGTCCCCACCAGCCCTATATAGAAATGTATTACCAGCCATGTGTGGGAGTAATAAAAGTGAGCACCGAGTACCTGCACTTGTCAAATCAGCAAGATGGATAGTCGCATGTCTACAATTGGCAGAGCTCTGCGTGTTAGGTAGTTCTGAGTGGTATGCTGTATGAAAGTGCTCAGCAAATGCCACGGATGGTGTGTCCTGGTGTCCAATGGTCAGTACTGCTGATGACTGGGCCAAGTCCACACAACTGCAGTGCCAAACAGACTGGTATCCCAGCAAGACATATTGCAGCAGTAGACCATATGATTTGCACAGATGTCACAACTGTCACCATCTGGAAGATGGACATGTACGCACAATACACAAGTGGAAGTACCGTAGGGAGAGACTGTTTATAATTTCATAGTGAAATGGAGACACCCTTCATTTGTTCATACAGGTTCACACCACATCAGTTGGTTGTGTAGTATGGGAACTAAGATATACTGTGGGCAAACACTGGCAGACCACAAAAGGCAGAGGCATGATGTACGTAGAAGCTTCTGGTGTCCACCCACTAGCCACCACAGGGGAAAGGGCCACATATACCTGTGAGGCAGTTGCAAGTAGCTACCCTAGCACACATGCAGCCAGTCTGACCCAACATCTGCCTCAGGTAACACACAGGCCACCTCCCTGCTGCTGTAAATGAGTACAATATGATCCCCACATTACTATGTGAATACTCACAGAATACAGCATGCTGAGGAGGTGTCCCACGCAGGTGTGTCCATAGCTATAAGATGCACCCTGCCAGCATCCACACCAATGGATACATAAGGACAGAAACAATTGCCATTACCACCTTGCACAACCCAGGGGAATACGTTGCCTTGCAGCCTGGATCTGCACAACTGACAGAATGCACTGACCTGCTACAGATAGCCTGCATCAGTACCCAATGCCCCACTGTCCTCTGTCACAGGTCTGTGTCACGCCTGTACCACCACTGTATGTTACCCCATGGACTCCCACATAATGACAAAGCACAGTCCACAGAACACAAATGCAAGGACATGTTGGCAGATCCCAGTAGTATGTTCAGTATGTTCCAATGCATGAACTGTGGACCTACTGCTGGGATGGAGTGGCAACTATAGGCATACCTATCAGATATCATGTGCATAATGGTAGGAAGAGGACAGATTAACAGAGGGGGGAGGTAGCATCGCCACCATGGAGTGTGTGAAGGGTGAAACCCTGATGTGTGCACATACTTAGCATGGCTGGAAACATTGGGATAGGTGGCCACAAACCTGCTTGCAAACCAAATTGTGAAGGGTTAATGAACAGAAAAATGAGCCCTGCATCTGGATAACCTCAATGAGTCTGAATACCTGGGAGGTATGGCCACAGCACGGTATGGCCATCCTGTCATGGTGATAATTGTACAGGCATGGGACCCACAGCCGCAACAGCACCAAGGTGCTGGACCATATACACAGACCTATCAGCAAGTGTCTGCAGTTTCCACGCCAGAATGACATGAGTGTGCAAGAATATGTAGGCTGCACACCACAGTACTGGACAAAGCTGCATTCAACTTGTAATCCCCAGGAACATACTGCCAGCAAAGATGTATACCTGTCAGTAGTTGATGACGTAAAACATCAGAAGGTAAAACACCACATATCACTGAGTATCCCTGCCAACACCAAAACAATGTAGCAGATGTACCACAGACACAATTAGCAACAATCTCACTAGCCTTTGCCCAGTGTTGACCCACATTGTCAACCAATCTACAGATATCCTGCAGAAGCAGGTTACTAGCTGTAGGTGTGGAGCACAAATACCTGCACTGGAGTACAGCCTACCTGGAATGGAGTCACACATGCAATACAGACACTCATACTGCGCATGTTCACACACTTAGAGAAGTGAAGGCCATGTCAGAAAACAAATTACAGAAGGGTCATACTGGGCATGCTCACACACTTAGAGAAATGAAGCCCATGTCTGGAAACAACTGTGGACTATACACAGCAGTCAGTCACAGATGTCTGTGCAAACACTCCACATTATACACCAGTCACACTCTGTACACACAATGGATGAGAATATGCACATATATCCAATGACAGCACACTATAACAGCTCAGACATACATATAATAGATGTGGGAAGAGAGTGACAGGCAGTGACAGACAGCTCCTCTCTCATGAGGCCTGTCCCACACAGCACACTCCCATTTTGCAAAAACATATGATGTGCAAATGTCCATCACTGTACACAATTGCTCCTGGTAGCCAGCCTTCCAGTCAGTACACCTTTCATTGCCTTTCTTTGATAATGATGTCATTCCCTGTGAAATACACCTTTGGTGAAAGAGTATCCTAATGATCTCCGTGGTGCATTCTGTAACTCTGTAAGGTGCAAGTGTGCTGTAGTAGTTAGGTAAGTGTTCTAATCCCATTTGTGGCAACTGAGAGTGTGTGTGCCAATGTTAGGGCCCAATGCTTTTGTGGACAATCAGAACAACTGTCATTGCCCTTCTTTGACAAGCCTGCTGATGTCATTCCCTGTGAAATACACCTTTGGTGAAGGAGTATCCCAGTAATCTCTGTGGCACATTCTGTAACTGCATAATGCTCTAATGTGCTGTAGTAGTTAGGTAGGCGTTCTAATCCCATTCATGGCAACTGTGTGTATGTATAGGGTACTCTGCTTTTATGGACAGTCAGTACACCTGTCATTGCCCTTCTTTGACAAGCCTGCTGATGGCATTCCCTGTGAAATACACCTTTGGTGAAACAGTACTCCAGTAATCTCCGTGGCGCATTCTGTAACTGTGTAATGCCCTAATGTGCTATAGTTGTTAGGTAGGTGTTCTTATCTCATTCGTGACAACTGTGCATATGTGTAGGGCCCAGTACTTTTGTGGACAGTCAGTACACCTGTCATTGCCCTTCTTTGACAAGTCTGCTGATGTCATTCCGTGTGAAATACACCTTTGGCAAAGCAAAATCTCAGTAATCTCTGTGGTGTGTGCTGTAACTGTGTAATGCTGTAGTGTGATAAACTAGTTAGGTAGGAGTTCTATACCCAGACATGGTAAGTGTGAATGCTTGTATATGTTCCTTTGTTAGAGTGGGGGACAATGTTTTTGAGACCAGTCACAAGCACTACATCCTCCATTGCCATACTTTGGCAAGTCTGCTGACATCATCGACTATGAAATACACCTCTGTGGAAAGATATCCCACTAACCTCTGTGGTGCGTGCAATAACTGCGTCATGCCATAGTGTGATAAACTAGTTGGATAGGGGTTCTGTTCCTAGACATGGTAGGTGTGTTTGTAATACATATTCTGTGTGGAGGTGGCTGTGACTGTGTAACACCTGGACCCATTGAGAAGCCGGTTTTGTAACTTTCCTCTATGGTGGCCATATTATATGTCACAATGTCCATCTTACAAGGATGACAGATGTCAATCAGCAGAGATGCTGGGGTGCCAATCCACACCCCTACATGTGATACAAGGCCTGGTGAACAAAGTAAGCAACCATAGTATTACACAGAGTACACTATGAACCTGTGTCTCATACACAAACACATTTGCCTAGACAGCTACCGCTATGTTGGTAGTACCCTGCATGCTGTTCACAGATAGCAAGCATGGTGTGATTGCAGTGGGCTACAGAGGGCATGGCACCCTGTCCATCAGTACAATAGGTGCATGACTGAAGACAATGCATCTTCACAATGTTCCCCCAATGGATACCTACAACAACACGCCCTGCCATAAGAGGTCAGGAGTGGCACATGTTTAGCCTGTTTCAACAAAAAAAAATACTATCTTGTTTGCTCGTTTCCCATCTTTTCTAGCCAGTCCATATCCCAAGCTTTGTGTGTCTCAGGACTTTATTTTCTGTGCTCAGAGCTATCCAGACCTTGGTTTGGTAGAGGGAAGTCCTACTGCCTACCAGTGTGACTGGTGAGCTTTGTACTGCCTATCTAATGCTAGATGAGTAATTTCATGCTCTGAAATTTTAATTTTATTAGCCTTTTGGGCTGATTTCTATCCCTTTCTATCCCTTTCAACTTTCTGGCTTAAAAACGCGTGTGTTTGCACATTTTTCACATTGTGCAGCACTGCAAGGCTACAGTTAAACTATTCCAGGTGCCAGAAAGTCTGCTCTTCAAATTTTCCCTTAAAACTAGCTGTAACTAGCACTTGCTCTAGAACCTGCTGGTAAGCACTAGGAAGCCTGAAACTGATACAAGCACTCAGCTCTCCTTGTCAATAAGGAGAAATTAATCATAGGCACTAAACAGCCTATAATTGCAAAGTACCTTGCAAAGGTAAGAGAAAACAGCTTTTAAAATTTACAAAAAAGCACCTAAGCAGGCATGTCCAAGGGTCAGCTTCCGGTGATTTCTCCTGTCCACCTGGTGAATCTGGGCATACTGGGGCAATGCGGCAACTGCCTTATGTACACAGACAATCCTCTCCTCCTACCACCCAACACTACAACCTGCGAGAGATGCACTTACATAGCCAAACTGGAAGCAAAGCTCTCTCCGGCCAAGATTGTGCTAGACAGTCAAGAGGAGAAGGTTAACACTTGCATTACACCTCAAGCAACTCATAGCCCTTCAAAACCCACACCATCAACACCCACACATAGTAACACTAAACCCACATATGCAGAGGCCCTTAACATTAACCTGCCCAAGCAACAAGGACCTCCGAAGCCGAAACACAAACAAACACCATTCACAACCAAAGTGACACATAGCTCACAACACCAGTGTGCCACCCAACAACAGTCCCTAAGGCAAGAGAATGTACCCAACACTTTAGTCATAGGTGACTCTATAGTCAGACACACTGATGTCCCACTCACCAGGCTGAACAAGGAGAAAATTACAGTCAGCTGCCTGTCGGGTGCCAGGATCCTCCACATAATGCATGCACTCAAGTCACTCCACAACAAGTACAAATACAACTCTGTCATTGTCCATGCTGGAGTGAATGACTTGAGATATACCTCCCTGGACTACATGAAAAGAGACATGGAAAAGCTCTTGGATAATGTGACCCAGGCAGGTATGACCCTAGCCCTGAGTAGCATCCTGCCTTCGGCCAGAATTATACCACAGTATAAGGACAAAATGACTGACTTCAACAATTGGCTAAGCTTCTGGTGTCATTCAAAGGGGATCCAGTATTTGTCTGCCTGGGAGGACATGATCGACAAACCACAATGCTTTGCCAGATATGGTCTGCACCTGTCACCCCTGGAATTCAGGTTACTGGCTAAAGCTCTTGCCACCCCTATAGTGCCATTTTTAGGCAAGGTTCAAAGGATAAAACCACCACTGTAACAGATACAAGCATGCAAAATCTGAAGGTAATGCTACTCAATGTTAGACGTCTAAACCACAAAATGCACTCTCTCGAGGCACTCCTAAAAATGGAGAACATCGATATCTGTACAGTAACTGAGACCTGGTTCAAGGCTCCAGAGAGCACCCCTGCAATACCAGGCTACAATTCTTACTACACTTTTCGGCCACAAAACCAAGACCGAAACACTAAAGGTGGAGGAGTGTCCATATTCACCAAGGATATTCACACCTCCAGGCTAGTTTCCCAACACAATGCATCTGAAATTTTCCAGGTGCAACTAACACTAGGTAAGACTGCGATCCAAATTGTAGCTTGATACAGATCCCCCACCATGCCCCAAGATTCTCACTACATCTTTCTAAACATACTGGAAAATATTAAGATACAATCAAACACCCTAATACTGGGTGACTTCAACTACCCTGCCATTAACTGGGAAAACTACTCGGGTACCAACTCCTTTTCCCAACGGTTCTTGGAATTCATAAATTCCAACACCCTAGATCAACTAATCCATTGTCCCACCATGGGCTCCAATATCCTAGACCTGGTCATTACCAACATGGGAGATAGATGCTCCACACCAGTGGTCACCCCCTCATTGGTCAGGTCTGACCATAAGCAAATCACCCTTGATATCTACATCCCACCCCCATCCCCCAGTAAGGAAACGTCTTTAAAAAACTTCTCCAAAGCCAACTTCAATCTACTTAAGTCAGAAGTGACAAACTTCACAACACTCACGCAGACTGGATCTGGAAGTTCGACTGCAGAATCCTACACTAAGGCACTGTACAAGCACATCCACTCGTGCATGAATCGTGCCATCCCAAATAGAACCAAGATGCTCTTCCCAAAAAAAGGAAGACAATCTGGTGGTCCCCTGCTATAAACAAACTATACATCAGAAGGAAGAAACTGTTGCAAACAAGAGGAAAATCCCAGGATGCAAAAAACTCCCTCACCAGCCTCAGTACGAAACTGAGATCCCTCATAAAATCCTCAAAAGCTAGTTACGAAAATAAAATTGCCAAAGATTCCAAAGACAACCACAAGGCATTCTATAGTTATGTCAAGAATCTAAATGGCAATGCTCAGATCTGCTCTGAGCTACAACAGAATGGCATTAAATATACTGATCCCAAGGATATTGCCAATATCCTGGCAGATCGATTTAGTGCCAACTTCACCCCCTTCTCACCCCCTAAAGTGCCCATCTCAATACCAAAAGATTGCCAAATTCCAATAATCATGACCACACAGGTAGAAACCACATTCTCCAAATCTAAGAATACAGCATCTATGGGACCAGATGACATCCCAGGCTGTGTACTACATGAACTACAAAATGAACTGGCACCTCACCTAAGTGTCATGTTTAATCATAGCCTCAACTCAGGCTTTATGCCCACTGAGTGGCACACAGCTACAGTTATCCTGCTCCAGCTGGGAGGATCCACCTTGGATCCCGGGAACTACCGTCCCATCAGTCTGACAAGCCTGATCTGCAAGGGCATGGAAAGCATTATCATGGAACTTATAAACAAAGACATTGGCAATCTTCAAACACCGGACCCCACCCAGTTTGGGTTTGTGAAGGGCTGATCTTGTCTCCTGAATCTGAATGACTTCTTCAAATCCATCTCCTGAGCTGTGAACGAGGGTAAGGCAGTCCACACAGCCTATCTGGACCTCGCCAAGGCCTTTGACACCATTCCTCACTCTGGAATCATAGGTAAACTTACTAAGCTGGGCGTAAATCCCTACGTCACTCGATGGGTTGCCAACTGGCTTACTGACAGAACCCAGACTGTAAAAGTAGCTGACTCCAAATCCAGCTCAAGACAATCAGGGTTCAGTCCTGGGACCACTCTTCTTTGGCATCTACTTCTCTGAAGTACAGGCCAACACTAAGAGACTCTGGCTAACAAAGTTTGCAGATGACTGCAAACTGGGAGCCATTATTGAATCCTCAAATGATGTGGATATTCTACAAAAGTGCCTTACAGAAACAGATGACTGGTGCCAGAGCCATGGGCTCAAGCTTAATGCCAAGAAATGTATAGTTATCCCCTTTGGAAAAAACATGTACCCATGAATTACCACATAGGTGGCAGGACAGTAAACATCAAAAGTGCGATGAGAGACTTAGGGACACAGGTGGACAGTGGTTTCACTTTCGATAACCACATCACCACAACAGTCAGAAAATCCTTCTATGTGGCACACCTCATCACTAAGGACTTTTCATCCAGAAAAAAGGAGGCCATTGTCCCACTGTACTCATCCCTCATTAGACCTATTATAGAGTATAATGCCCCGTTTGGTATGTACCTCACAAGACATCTGCAACAGCTGGAAAGGCCACATAAATACCTCACTAAAAGAATCACAGGCCTAAAGCAGATGCCATATGCTGACCATATAAAAAAACTCCAGCTATACTCTGTGGCATATTGTCTACTCAGAGGTGATCTCTGCTTAACATACAAGGCCATGTCAAACCATGAGCTGTTGGACATGCTCCACTTAATGAAATCCCAATCCCTCAGAGCCACACCCTCCAGGGATCTAAACCTTGTCATCACAATGAACAAAACATGCTGGAGGGATAGGTTCCTGACCCAGAGACTCCCCATACTCTGGAATAGACTGCCCATACATGTCAAGCAGAGTGCCTCATTGGACCTCTTCAAAAGGAACCTTGATGATTGGATGGGAGATAGGAAATTCACCCTGGCGATCATGTCAGTCACCCTGCTAGACAGGGGCCCAGAGAAGTAAATATTGTGGGAAGAAATATCCAGGGAATTGTTATGGCTAGGCTTGCATAGGCCCTAGGGCCGATAGCCTAGTACCAACCTATGAACCTATGAACCTATAACAATCTGTGTACATAAAATGGGCCTGGCAATCCAGGTATGCTTCCACATGTCACTGTACATGAATGTGAGATGTGTGCACATCCCAGACACCGTCCATGTCATGGACTATAGAACACATGCATGGCAAGCATTGCACAGCACTAGCCACACACACAATACTAACCCAGATGACTGGATGGTGAATACAATACCCACCTGTGTGGGACATTCTGACACTACACACCTGAGCCACACTGCAGACCATTGTCATGTGGCCTGATGCCAATATATACACCTCACCTAGCCTTGTACAGCCTTCTGGCATAGGCAACTGCTACACACCCTTGAAACAATGCACACGTGCCTGACAGTACCCGTCAGTACTGGCACCCTGTGTGTGGCATATGATGCTTTCAACCACATTCACACCTGGTACAACTCCCATTGGTATACTGAAGCATTCTGACTGATGTCAGACACCTTTACATGCCCTTTGCCCATAGTACAGCACAATAGCTCCAGTGGTGCATGTAATACATGTGCAGTACTGTATTGTGGTAAAATAACTATGTAGGGAGTGTATTAAAGACCATTCAAGTGCAGCAATGTGTATGAGTCCCTTAGAGAGTGTGGCTGTGTTGCCGCTGACACCAGTCAATGAGGACAGGCACTTGTGCTACATCTACCATATCTGTACAATATCACTGTTGCAGATGTCACTCACCAGCACATATATTTTTGGACAGCTCACCAACACGTAAGCTCTGTGACGCATGTAATAATTGCATGCACATGTGATAGTAATGCATTGTCAGTCAGAGGTTTGAATCTCTGTACTGGCATGTGTGTCACACAAACATGCATCAGTTTTACTCTCCCACACCTTCCCTGACGTACTTTGTCTCTGTCTGTCTTTCCCACACCCTCACTGGTGAATGTGGATAAGTACACCTGCTCTGCTTAGTGTTTTGTAAGTGTTGGTCATGCTCAGCTGATGACCTCTGCACCAGTTTCAGTCCTCTTCTAGTTGATTGAATGTGACACAGCTGTGGTAACATTCCCATAGCCAATTGCATAGAAACACACTAGAATATCTAGGAACATCATGTTGTTGGGCCGTGAGTGGAACCTAGATCTGGCGTTTGGCAAACATCATCACAGATGGGTTTGGGATTTACCTCCAACAACATACACTGTGGAAAATGGCTAACAGGCAGGAGGGGATGTGCCAGACATGACTACTGAATATAAGTGTTGCTGTTCTTAATTTAGAGTAATGTCGGTTTAACAGGGTGTGTGTTGTTATGGCTAGTCTGCCTGTTTTAATATCTGTCATGACAGTGCGATGTTTGTGAGGAAATCCCTATCTGTAGGATCATCTGGAGACTGATTAGTGTGTTGAACCTTTTGTTCCTTGTGTTACTCACAGAACTCCTATCTGAGAATGGCAGAAGCATAGTGTGAGGATTGCAGTCAGTACATGGTGACAGCCATGAGAGTTACTGACTTCATATCCCAGATTGGACATACTTCACAAAACACAGTGGTATGACAGTAAATATCTGAGGTTATCACAGCACCATGCCAATATTGTGCCAGTGTTCATAGCACTACTCACATGTCTGTCACCCTTTGTACATATGTCATGCAGGATATGTGCATGTGTTTCCCTTGCTCTGCAACTATTCTAGATCTTGTGTCTTGTGGTAATGGGAATATCTATGCATGCTGTTATAAGTAATCTTGACTGCTGCTGACTATTACTGGCCCTTATCTGCTGTAAAACGGCAACACCATAGCCCATATGGGAATGCCGATGTCAGTCGACCCACCTGTCCCACCTCAGCTGGAAAGGCACCAGGCACCAGCAGGTCTGGGTCCCAGCCTGGGACCTCCTCCTCCATTGTCCATGCATGACCTTTGGGTGGAACTGCTGCAGGTGATGGTGCTTGGTGCTCCCCTGGGAGCGGGAGAGGACAGGAACCTGTCACCTGCCATCAGGTCCAGTCCATGGTGTGTAGGGAGTTCGGAAAAGAGTTTCAAGATCACCTACACCAGACTGAGGGCTGCATGGTGCACTCAGAATGGGGAGCCTTCACCTCCTACCCAGCTTCCAGCACAGCCACCTTTGGGGCCATGAAGGTGCAGTGGTGACTGCTCATGGGTGGGGACCTCAGTCCCACTGTTTCCATTTGGGGGCTCATGGGCTTGCAACTTCAAAACACCCCTCCCCGTCCATGGTGTTCCCCCCACATGTGTCATATACCACCCCGTATTTTGTCTTGTCTGTCTTGTCTGTCATCCTACCCAACCTATCCTCCCCAGGCATACCTACTCTCCTTTCCCAACATCCCACTCGCACCTTCAAAAAAGGGGCAATCTGTTCCCAAATAATATCTCACCCCATACATAACTGTCCATTCCATACCCATGTCCACTGGGCACATGTAATGTGGTCTAACTGGTATCACAACATATTATTGTTGTCCTCACCCCTTTCTCAGGGGTATGAGTGTCCAAACCTACCTCGAACTTCAGTGCATATGCACAGCGGTTGCTGTAGAAGAAATGGACAGCTATGGACCTTCCCTACACCCTTCCTGCACATTCCTAGCTATTTTCCCTACTGCCTCTTTTTCACCACTGTCTTAACAACCCATTTTTCTTTTATTTAAAGAAAATTAGCACGGGGATAAGCGGGAGTAAGGACTTTTAAGCATTAGTAAGTGGCTTTGCGCAGGTTTGCAAGACGGTAAGCACTGCATACACAAAGTAAGCAATTTTGAGGCTAACCTGGTGTAAATGGATTTTACCGGTAGGTAGCATTGCTTACCATCATGCAAACTCACACAAACCTGCTTGCAACTGCTTAAAAGTGTCTTAATCACCCTGTATCCAACCGTCCTTGTTCTGCTCAGCAACAAAATAAGCAGCCTCTGCAAGACTCAAACCCACGAGCCTGCACATCATAGTCAATGTGATTGACCAGTAGGCCATCACAGATATATATAACACTGATGTTTTCACAAACATAGCACCCAGCAATACCATTCATCAGTATGAGAAATGTATAGATATATGTAGATGTATGTGTGTATGTCCATATATGTATAACTAAATAGATATATACCTCTCCCTCTCTACATTACATATGTATATATATATATATATATATATATATATATATATATATATATATATATATATATATATATAGATATATATATATTTATAAACATATCTACATATAGGCATATACATACTGCATACATCCAACACCTGCACGCCTAGACCCATTATTTCATACCCATATTTCCATCACCCCACCCCCATGCTCCTCGTCCACATCAGTCCTCTGTTCTACAGGTTCCAGCCGAATCTAAGCGCACCACTACACATTGTCCACTCTCTGGTTTTTGAGACACATCACGTAAGTTGTCTCGACCCATGGATCTTCAGGCTTCCCGAATATTTAGTCCACGAACATACATACCCTTCTTTGCTTACCTTTGAGGCATGATATGTTACTCCGAAGACTCTTTTTAGCAGAATTTTTGGGGTCGACCCACCAGGGATGAATATGCATTTGTTTCAAGATGACACTTAGCAGGTTGACACAGTTTCTCCCACTGGTAGTACCCTGGCAATAGTCTGGGAAGCAGTGCTGTGCTATGCTTAGCGGTGCTTATTATTTGATTTGCATGATATTTGCCTTTTGGCATTGATTTCCCCTTCATTACATGTTATATATGTGTCTTGTATCCTTGAGTCATGTGTACACACACACTGTATGGGGTCCTGGGAACTTCTACACTTCATTACAATAACACCTCACATCTGGACTTACTGCAGTACTCCAGTTCACATATGTATGTTATGTAGTCAGTTATGGCACATATGACTGTATACTGATGCCTTTCACATGTTCAGTTTGGTTATACTATGGTAAGGACATGTTTACTACTACCTCACTCTTCTCTACTTCTGTGATGGCTTGGTGGATAGCTACTGGGACTATGGTGTATAGGGTCCTGGGTTCATGACCTACATGGCTGTTTATTTTGTTGCTGGGCTGACAAACGCCCATTGGATACAGAGTTATTAAGGCACTTTAAAGCAGTTGTAAGGCCTTAAGCCAGCTTACTAGTGTGTACATATGCTTACTATTGCTTATTTGTGCTTAGACCTGCTTAGTAGTGCCATAGTCAGTCTGACACTGATACTTCACATGTGCATTTCTTGCAGTACTCCACTTCATATATATATGCTATTTAGTGGGTTTTGCAACAAAACTATTGGTTATAACGTGCTTTGCCATGTAAAATAGACTATGCTATAGTGGGCCATGAACCAGGAATGCCTGCACATTGGGTGGATGCTCTGCCCACTACACTATCACTGTTTTGCTTCATTGGTATATTTCTACCATAATGTCATACCTATGGTTCTTTCTCCCGGCCCCCAAGCTCCACGTACACAGCATCCATCCATTCTCCAGTTGCTAGCCCAGCCATACCACACCTCCACACATTGCCCTCTCTGCATGTCTCGCTACTCCACCAGTATACTGTCTCTACCCAAGCTTCTACAGGCTCTTCATTTGTTTAGTCCACTTACGTACGAGCCTTGGCGGGACAGTACTCTGATACTGATGCAGATATCGATGTTACTCACAATTTGTGGTTAATCACACCAGGGATGAACCTGTTGTTGTGTCAAGATTAGACTTAGCTGGTCTACACTGTTTCTCCCACTGGTAGCATCCTACTAGGGGTTTGAGAAGCAGCGGTTTGCTCACACACCTGGCCAGCCTCATCTCCCAGTTCCACGGAACTGATGCCCCAGGTGTGACATTCTGTGCATGAAGCACACCCACACGCCCCCACGGCATGCACCGTTTTTTATTATTCTCTTCAGTATTATGCAAGACTACTGTTCCCACAGTATGATTGGACAGGCACTGTTATTTGATACACATAGACTGCTCAAAATACTGTGATTAAGCAATGTACACGTTTGCTGGTATTTACATACTTACATACATTTCCTATACTGTTGAATGACTGTGGTGGATGATACGTTTATGATAGCAGCTGTATGTGTATCTGCCATGGCTTAGTGGTAACTCACTTTGACTATAATGTGCAGGGTCAGGGGGGTTGCAACCTGGGACTGCAGGTTGTTTTGTTACTGGGCACGATGAGAGCTGTTGGCTATAGAGTGACTAAGGCACTTTTGAGCAATTGTAAGCGAGTATGCGCTGGTTTGCGTGAGGGTCAGCATGCTGACCTCCAGTTATGGTGTCTTACACTGAGTTAGCTTCTACATTGCTTAACCAATGTGTGGGCATTCCTTACCGCTGCCCAAACAGGCTTAATCCTGCTTCCCACTGCGCTACTTTATGTATTTATTTTACATTTGTTGACCGGGACAATCCGACTGGATGCTTGTCCATTTTCATCCGGGGCCCGGGGAGTAGAACTCCACAGTAAATCCCAGCTACTCATTACAAGTAATACAGAGGTGTTCACATTCATAGAGAGTAACAAACTTAACATAGCTATGTAAAGTATTCTTCATGCTTAGTTTACGTTAACATGTTAGTATTATACATGCTTAGGTCAGGTTTACATGTCAGGTATGACTGTTGATAAAGGTCAGTTTAAAGTGAAGTTAGATTCCAGTTTAACAGTTCTGGATAGGTTACACTCAGGTATTTGGGTTAGGTTTAGTTATTCCATAGGGTTAGGTTTAGTTATTCCATACCTGTGTGGTAGAGTAGAAGAGAATAGTGAAGGAGTAGGTAGGTAAGTAGAGGGGGAAATATTGTAACTGTATAGTAGGCTGTTGGAATAATTGGTAGGGGAGCAATAGGGATGGTTTGAAGGATGTTGGGATTTGTATGCGAGGCAGGACAAGAGGTGTCGGTTTCACTAGTTGATGTAGGGGTAAAGAATGTAAGGTGGGTGGGGGGTTTAGCCAGGTGGTGAGCATGTGCTGATCCAAGTGTGCTTGAGGTGTTCCTTCAAGTGTTATTTACATGTGTCCTTTGGGACAGCTAAGGTAATACATGTGGGTGGGGAGTTCCAGATTTTGCCAATATAGTTGGGGAAGAGGGTGTCACCTACTTGTAACTAAACATTAATAGAAATGAAAGAGGGGTTGATAGGTAAGTGGTGTTAAAGGGGCACAAAGAGGGAAAGATAGTAGGGGAAATAGCCAGGGATGTTCAGGAAGGGTGAAGGGAAAGTCCACAGCTGTCCATTTCTTCCACAGCAACAGCTGTGCATACACACTGAATTTGGCAGTAGATTTGGAGACTCACACCCCTGGGTGGGCGTGAGGACAACAATAATAAGTTGTGATGCCAATTAGATCAGCTTACATGCCTACAGTGGTGTGTTACGACCATGTGTTCTTTGGTGTTATTTAGTGGGTTTTGCAACAGCACATCTGGTTATACTGGACTTTGCCATGTAAAATAGACTATGCTGCAGTGGGACTCATACCCGGGAATGGCTGCTCATTAGGTGACAGCTCTGCCCAATTCACACTATTGCTTACTATTGCTTACATCCACGAGGCGGTCTGATTAGAACCATTCTAGCCAACACCTGCACACCTTGACCCATAATTTCATACCCATAGTTCCCCCCGTCTCTCCTCTACAGCATTCATCCTTACTCTGGGAGCAGGTCGGGTCTAACCACACCAGTACACACTGCCCACTCTCCACTTCTTGGGACCCATCTCGTAAGTTGTCTCGACCCATAGGTCATCAGGCTTTCCCAACCTTGTAGTCCGAGTACATACGCGGCTTACCTCGATGAGTCATTGTACGGACAGGACTCCAATTACCCAGTAATTTTTGGGTTGTCCTAGATTAGACTTAGAAAATCCACAGTGTTTCCCTCATTGGTTGTATCCTGCCTGTGGTGTGGGGAGCAGTGGATTGTTTACTTTGTGTGTTTTTTGTTTGTATGTTTCCCTGTTTGGCCGGAGGGGGTA
Source organism: Protopterus annectens (assembly GCF_019279795.1). Classification (NCBI taxonomy): domain Eukaryota; kingdom Metazoa; phylum Chordata; order Ceratodontiformes; family Protopteridae; genus Protopterus; species Protopterus annectens. The sequence continues at coordinate 302,936,316 of NC_056748.1, forward strand.
ATGGTACATGTTACAAGTATGTTGAGTGGGCCCCTCACCCCCATTGGCAGTGCCTGTTATTATATGTCATTCTTATGTGCTGTATCATATCATAGATATACACACATGCATATATATATATATATATATATATATATATATATATATATATATATATGTGTGTGTGTGTGTGTGTGTGTGTATATATATATATATATATATATATATATATATATATATATATATATATATATATATATCTATATACACATTGCTGTATATATAACGACATGTGGATGTATGGTTGTCTGCATATGTATATATCTATATGTGGGTATTTATATATATGTATGTCTATATATGTATACATATGTACTACAGAGAGGGAGCGGTATATATCTAGTTATGGATATATATATATATATATATATATATATATATATATATATATAGATACACACACACACACACACACACACACACACACACACACACACACACACACACACACACACACATCTACATATTTAGCTACATGTCCTGTAATGTTGACTGGTATTGATGGATATTATGTTTGTGGAAGCATGAGGGTTATGTATAGCTGCAGTGGCTTAGTGGTTAATCACATTGCTTATGGTATGCAGGGGCCTAGGTTTGAGTCTTGCAGGAGTTGTTTATTTTGTTGCTGGGCAGAACACTGGCTGTTGGATGCAGAGTGCTTAAAGCACTTCAAAGCAGTTGTAAGCAGATTTGCGCGGGTTTGCACGGAGGTAAGCACTGCTAACTTCTGGTTACACTCAGCTTCTAAAATTGCTTAACATGTGTAGGCAGTGCTTACCTCTGCGCAAACAGGCTTAAACCCGTGTGTGTTTCCTGTATACCTGAATTAGACGCTCCTGTTAGGTTTCGTGTGCATACCGGGCAACCTTGTGTATGCTTTGCGATACCTAAAAATAGAACTGTTAGTGTAAACAAAGTCACACATGAAGTCTATTGTTATTACCAGGGAAACATTCGTCCCATGTGGTACAACCCAAACATTGGGTATTATACTTTCCTCTAAAACGTCCCCGCGGTAGTGGTTGACCCCTAACCGGGATAAGCCAAAAGACACAACAACAACAACTTTCCTCTAAAACCATGGCTGCAAAGGTACACATGGCTATGTGCATAGACTACAGCGTGTGCAGACCTAGGATACTTGGGTTGGGACAATGTACAGGATGAGTCCCAGGGGGGAGGAGTGGAGGGTGGGCAATGTGTGGTGGTGTGGTAGCTACAGGCTGGTAATCAGGGAAGGGATGGTGGCTGCGTGTGTGCAGTGGGGTGGGGAGCGGAACTGTGGGTAATGAATGTATGGGTTGAGAATGGCCTGGGTTGGATGGACCTGTATTGGTCGGCCCGACTAGTGGGTAGTGGAGAGGGGAATGTGATATAAACATGTGAAACATAAAAGAAGACTAATTTAAATCCCTATTTAAATGAATCACTTGCAATAAAATTAACTTGGTAGTGTATTGCAGGGAGGACATGTTTGGCTGGGGGGATATGCCAATTCATACAAGACGTATATTGTTTGGGGCCTCTCAACCCCATTAACAGTGCATGTGGACACATATGTTTCTGTTGATCTACCATTGCTATCTACAAATGTCTGGCCATATATAACTATATGGGTATATATATTTGCTTAAATATTTATAACTATGTCCATATATACCTATGGAGATATATATCTGTGTACATATATGTAACTTGCTGTTTATATGTGGATATATAGGTGTTGACATATATATGTGTAGATGTCAGCATTTGCATGTATATATGTTCATATATTTGTATATATATATGTGTATATATTTCTGAATATATATATATATATATATATATATATATATATATATATATATATATATATATAAATATATGTAACTACATATATAGATATGTTGTATCAGTTTAGATAGTAATATATTTATGCACACCCATACATCTAGATGTAGGTATACATTCTCTGCACTGTTGCATGACTGGGCTGGATGTTATGTTTCTGAAAACATAAGCTTTATGCATATCTGGCATGGCTTAATGGTAAATCATTTTGTGTATGGTGTGCATGGTCCTGGGTTCGAGCCTTGCAGAGGCTGTTCATTTTGTTGCTGGGCAGAACACCGGCCATTGGATACAGAGTGATTAAGGCACTTTAAAGCAGTTGTAAGCGGGTCTGTGTGAAGGTAAGCACTGCTAACTGCCGGTCACAGTTTCTTACCCCCAGTTAGCTTCTCCTTTGCTTAATCTGTGTAGGCAGTGCTTACCCCTGTGCAAACACACTTAAACATGCTTACTAGTGCTTACATATGCTTACTACTGCTTATCTGTGCTTACACCTGCTTACTGCTGCCTTATTCATTACGATACTGACTCTTTAGATGTGCATTTCCTGCAGTACTCCAGTTCATAAAAATGTATGTTATTTAGTGGGTTTTGCATTACAAATATTGCTTATACCATGCTTTGCTGTGTAAAATAGACTGTGTTGCACTGGGACTCGAACTGGGAATGCCTGCTTGTTAGGCGAATGCTCTGCCCACTACACTATTGCTGAGATGCTTCATTTGTATATATTATCCTTGTTATCCTCTTCAGCCTTTTAGGCTGCTTTCACAGTAGCTAAGCAATGGGCAAAGCCACGCACCTACGATTAGCTGTACTCAGAGTTTTAGACAACAATACAGCGGTTTCTTCTTTTGATTTTTATGTCCTGTTGCTGTTGTACACATGGGTTACTGTTGTTGGGGATATGTGGACACCTATGAGCGATCTCGCTCATTTATTTCCACTTTCTGCTGTTCAACATTGCAGGGACATGTTTATTCTGAGAGCTCTTCTCTCAGACATGCCCCCTGCACTCGTGCACATTCCGTGTAAGACTGGGAGGTTGGGCAGCATGCCTTCATTAATATGCATGGCACGCTGCTGTCCTCTTACAAGGGCACTTCCTTGCAGGATTATGCTAGCCCTGCATAGAAGATTAGTGAATCCGCGGGATAATGTTGGTCTCTGAGGAAGATGAAATCATGAAAGTATGTAGTCTGATTCCATGAAGCATGTTTGGAGTGGAAATTAAACTAGTTTGGTGATACCTGTGCAGGATGTTTAGTAATCCACATAGTGATACTTTTGTTTTATTTTAATTAACTGCGAGAGCATAACTAGGAAATCAATTAACTGTCCCCAGGGTTCAATAAAATCTGTGTAGGCTCTGTGTAGAGCCTGCATGGAATGTACCCATTTACATGGCCACAGTTCTCTCTTAGCAACACAGCATGCATATTAATCATGGTGTACTGCCAGGGGGGAGATCACAGTAATGCAGATATTGAATCTGTGTAGCAGTAGTGTAGAGTCTGTCCCATGGTTGTGGATTGTCCAGGAAATTCCTGGACAGCTATTATGCACAGGATAAGAATCCCTGTAATGTACACTGTTAGTGTAGAAATATGTGTGAATTGCAATATTTTTGTTGTTTCTTTTTTTATATTGCCCATTTGCATGGCACTGTGCCGAGTGCAGCAGTGCTGAGCTGTGCTTACATGTACACAGCCGACACCTGCCAGACATCTAAAAGTAGAAACTGGATGTAATTATTTATTTATGTTTTAATGGTCATTTGCACATTGCTGTGTATAGTGCAGTAATGCCAAGCTGGGCTTACACATACACTGGTGACATCTGCCAGACATCCAAAAAATAGAAAACAGATGTAATTAATTATTTTTTCTCTATGAGTTTTATTTTATTTTTTGAATGGCCATTTCTATGGCACGGCATGCTACTTAGCAATGCTCACAGGTAACTTAGCAGGATATGTGAAGGTACTCTGGTCTTCTCGCTATCCAAGTAGCTACATAGGTGGAGTCACAGCTTAAAGTGTAGTAGGTCCTAGGTTTGAGTCCTGAGCAGTCAAACCTTTTTACATTTATTGCTGTAAAAATGTATGAGGTGACCTAAAGGGTGGTTTAATTCAAAAACAAAATTGTTACATTTGGAAAAGCTGCACGATGCTAAGCATTGCTTAAATATGCTCAATGGCTATTCCTGTTTGCTCATTGCTAAGCTCCACTGAAACATAGTTATGGGAGTTTACGTGATGCTCAGCTCTGCTCAGCTGGTTTGAGTGATGGCAAGCAAAGTGGTGCTTTTTTGAATGTTACACTATGACGTGTAAGGACAGGAAAGCAGCCTATATTAAGGCCACTAGGTGGGAATTCCTAGCATTCATTGGAGTCCATAGTAAGCTGTCAATATTTCAGGCAGTGTTGGTGAGGAAGCACACTTTTGGGTGGGCTGTGTAGGAGTCCAGAGTGTTTGTTGGACTCCTGGTCCAAAATTATGAATCCAGCCTGTTGCAGGGTGATTACCAGGGCTCAGAATGTAAAGCTGAAGGCTGTTATTGGTTAGCCAGAGATCTTACCTGTGCTACTGGTATCCCAGCACTGATGAGTAGTGTCATCACCACTGTGATGACCTGAAGTGAAGGAAGAGGGGAACCTTGGACACCTGGTTCCAAGAAGCTAGTGCTGGGCATGCTCCACAGATATGTAAGTATGTTTGCTACTACTTTAATAAAATACAAGCTGAATCCATTCTAAACTGGTATGCATAATGGTTTTCTTCTTTTCCAACAGCTGCAGCTGAATGGACTCGCAATGTCCAGTTTCATGTAGGGTGCTTGGCCAGGATGCATCATGAGTGTGGTAAGTATGGATAATTTCTGATAACTGTAGTGCAATAAACAATACACAATCGCAATAACAATAAACAATTGGGTTTAAACCAGGACTGTTCTTTGATAACTAATGTGTGCAAATAACTGCAGTAGGGCTATATTCACTGCATGCGTGTTCTAATGTGACTACAGTCGACTGTAAAATGAAATTAATAAACAATGCAGATGAAATTGCCTGATAAATGTATTGCATAACCCACAGTATGGTTCAGGGCTGTCGTCAGGCCACCTTAAGTCAAATAACCCTCTCTATTCCTCCCACTCCAGGAACAAAGTATATGGGTAAGGTAGCCCGCATTCTGGGCAGATATGTGTATAAGTTACAGATTTGAAGGAACAATGACAATAAAGTTTAAAGCAGGATTGTGCTTTGATAAATGTGTTCAAATAACTGTAGTAGGGCTGTATTCATTGCATGTGTGTTCTAATCTGACTACAGTCAATTGTTACAGTAAGTGCACATGTCCCTAGGTGTCACAGCTTTTGGGTTCTACTCCCATGCCAGCAGACTAAGACATGAGTGGCTGTCTAGTCTACTTAATGTACACAAACATACCTCTCAAGTGTCATGATTCTTCATAATGTAATGACAACTGCCCAATCTGTCTGGTCCTTGATTAGCAGATAAATGATTAACTGGAATACACTGTATTAGCAAATCCATTTACAGAGCACCTTGGTAGTAATGTATGAGCATGTGAAACAGTTCCATGTAGTTGTCTACCTGCATTTGTTAGTGCTTGGCCCATACTGTTCCATGCTAACAGCTTGAGAGGTACATACGTGCAACATCATTTATAGAATAATTGGAGTCACTGTACTCACAACTGACACTGCACACCTGTAGAAGTATGCATTAGTAGTCTGTGTAGTAATATCATCTGCAGTTTCACTAATGGTATGATTTTCTCTCTCCCCCACACCCCTTATCTTCTTTAATTTATTAATGTTAATTTTTATTATGATTTAATATTAATATATTCTGTTAAACTAACTGTTATGTTGGCCTTATGAGTTATTTCATACTGGTTTGTTGTTAACATACTTACTGTCATGTTATTTATTTATTGTTGTGTTTCACATAATATACCTTAATATGTATTTGGATTAATCAATATTATGTTCCACTATGTTAATAGTAACATTGACTTGGTTATTACTAATCTTAACTTATGTTTAGATTTAATTTACTACAGTGCAACAAGGTAGGCTGGTTTCAGGTAATCCACCTACCTTGGCTCCTCCAGCCATGGCACCAGGGCTGAGAGTGTCTGGGCCACCCACCACCTGGTGGTGACCTGTCTGCTGTCCCTGCACTATCTGTGGTGTCAGGTAGTTCTGCCCAAGGGGCAAGGGCTGTGTCCCCCTCTGAGAGTAGGGGTGGAGGGAGTGGTTTTGTCACCGATGATGAACTGCCAGGAATGGTACACAGGATGTTCTTCCGAACTTTTGGACATCTCCTGCACCAGATGGAGGGCATGCTCAGCACCCTGGTGGGGCAGCCTTGCCTTGGATGCCAGCTTCACCACTGCCACTACAGCGGCAGTAAAGGAGCAATGCCAACAGTCCTAGGGTGGGGACTTAAGTCACACTGCTGCTTTGTGGAGGCACCTAAGACTGGAATTCCACAACACACTCCCCAGCCAAGGTGTTCATCCCTCTCTTGTGTTACATACTTAATCTGTCTGCTGTCTTGTCTGTTTGCAAATGCTTCCTCACATTTCCAACTTACATCCCCCACACATACCTATGTCCCTTCTCCAACATTCCACTCTCACCTTAAAAAAAGAAAATGGGTACCTGTCCCTAAAAAAAATTTCATCCCACACATAACTCTCCATTTTGCATGTGTCCACCGCACGTACATAATTTGTTCCATTTGGCTTGACAACTCAGCTATGTTGCCGTCACCCCTCTCACTGGGGCTGGCAGACCAAATTCATCTACAAGTTCTGGTAAAATGCACAGTTGTTGCCGTACAAGAAAGGGATAGCTTTGGTTCTTTACTACACCCTTCCTGCACATACCTACCTGCCTTTCACTATGTTTTTCACCCTGCTTGACCCCATTTCATCACTGTACGATGCTGCACAATGCGTTGCAATGCTCAACATTGCTAAGCTGAGCTAAATGGAGTTATATTGATATATGTGTTTGAAATGATAATAAACATTACAAAATGTACATCTGTGCCCTAGTTCAGACCCAAGACCATCACACCTGCAGACCAGTGCATTAACCTGCCATGCCACACAACTGTTAATTAAAACAGGTGATTTAAGCAAAACATAGTAATTGCAAGTTACCATCATTAGGAATGTTTAAACAGAGCTGCACATTTTGCAGCATTGTGCAAACTTGCTGAGAGAGTAATGGAAAAACTGGGTGTGGGACTTGGAGTCTGGCAGAGGACTACACCACTAGAAAGTCAGATACAGAATAATGGATGTAAGTGAAGTCTCCAATAGCAAGTAAATATGCACTTTTATCAGCAACATTTAGAAATACGCCTGCTAAAACATTAATGGCAAAATACATGTTCAACTGAGACTCTGGTGGAGAAATACATCCCTATAAAGCCAGGTGCATAATAATGGATGTAAAGGAGGTATGTCACGGCCTGTATGTGTGCACTTATATCTTGCAAATACACATGCTGTAGCAGAGACTCAGTAGCTCAGTCTCTTAAATGCTTTGCAAACAGTAAGTTTTGCCAGAAATGGTCCTGGCTTCAAATCCAGTAGTGTATAACATTTAAATTACATTATTGTGAAGCCATCAATGAATGACTGAGTCATCCACTCTTTATCCACACAATGCATTTCAAATGCAATGTCTGCTTTATAATGATGGAATTAAAAGGCCTGCAGATAGGAAGACAGTTGACATATCTCTATAGCAACACTATAAAGTGCATAACATGTCAGGTCATGCATTGATATAAATTCACAGAGGATTTCAACTTAGGTAATGCAAATGAGGCCCACTAATGTCAGAGTGCAGCACACAATCATTTCATAATGATATTACAGATTAGCACAGCTATACAACTAACATACACATATGGAGGTCCTACTAGTAACAAGGACTGCCAGCACAAACTTTCCAAATGACTACCATAATGTAACACATGGCCTGGCAGTTGCCAAAATGGTTGACATAATGGTATATTTACCCCGTGTTGCTGAAGGGCAACATGTTACATATTACTCTTTTAATGATACCATTGGCTAACATACTTACCTTAAACACATGCCTTAATTTGGAGTAGAATGGGTACCCTCAATCTGGCTCTGCCTCCACAACAAGGCTGCCAAAGCTCCCACACTTACTCTTACAGCTTGTTGTCCTTCAAAGTGATCACACTCTCTGCCTATGCCTATTGCCTGCAGCATCAGCTGCACCCTGTAGCACACACATCTGTATGTAAAATGTAGCTGCTACAGATGTATTTTCTGTGTTGACATAGTATCTTGACACCAGTAATTTCTAGAACAACATATCAGAAAGAGCTTCTAATCTACATGAAGGCCTTATATCTTGTTCAGTGGTTATATGTTACTGGCTGATTATACCGCAAATCAGCTGTGTTTCTACCATTAGCATTTCAGAACCACAGATTGGTTAAAAGCCAATCACCTGGTAATGAGAACCATTGGTTAAGAGCCAATCACCTGGTAATGAGAACCATGTTAAAAAAGCAAACAGCTAGTTAGGAGAACCATTCTGTATGAGACTTTCTTCACACAGTAAATGCGTTGCTAAAAACTTTATATATCTGCACATATTAACAGAGAAGTATTGTACTCCATTAGGTATGTAATCTTTTTGTTTACAAAATGATTCATATGTGTGAATATACCTATGAAGAATGGGGATTACAGCATTAAGCCTTTCTTAGAAATGTAATGACATGTCATTGATCTCCAGATTTTTTACACCTACAGAGGACGTACAGTACATTAGGGTTGAATGTTTTTTCTCAATGTGGCACACTGGTCTTGTGGGAATGCCCCTTTATAGTAGTTATAATAGCACACTGCTATTTGTCACTGTTGTTTTGACATAGTATCAGGGGTGTTACCCCTAGGGGCTACAGTGCAATAAATGCCTGTGTTGGGTGTGTGATCATACAGCCATATCTGTCATGGCACAAACAGGAGTAGCTGACTATTGCTAGTATCTTAGTTGTATCCACACCCTTAGTATGTTTACACACTGTGGAATATGACATGTGCGATCAAGCAGTGGATACTGCCAGTCATTCTGTTTTTGCTGTATCTCTACATAGTGTACTCCCACATATGTGATCCTGACATGTGTTCCCATTTTGTTGTCTGTCAGGAAACATGTATGCAAGATGAAGTGCCCCTTTTATGGATGCCAAGAATGATATAATCCTGGAAGGCCTCTATCAACACCATGAACTCCTACTGTCCAGGGGGAGGCAAAACAGGGAACAGCAGGCAGCATTGTGGGCTGACCTTGTCCATGGTGTTAATGCCATAGGTTACCAGAGCAGGACACCGTGTAACAGATATAATAAATGCTGCATGCAGAAGAGCAGTAGATGGGGCCAGGGATCATGGTGTCACTGGTGTAGGGCCTGCAGTGGAACAACCACTCTCAGCTACTGAGGAATTCCTGGTGAACCTAGGAACACACAACAGCTTCCAGACATCCATCACACCATATAGCATGGATGTGGGTGCCACGGTTTTTATGCCAGAGGATCATCTAGGTAGGCTTAGTTTGATCAGCATTGGAATACTGAAGCATTCAGTGTGTCAGGGTGTACATACTTTTACGTGGGTGTCAGGTGTTTGTTTTTGGGTGGGAGGAGTTTAACTGCAGTTTGAATCTCATGCTCAGATTTTGACCAACATAATAATTAATAAAGTACCTGCAGTAAATGTGAGATATATGGTCGTGTTACCCTATTATAGTGCAACATGCAGTGGTGTTTACATTACCTCTCTGTCACCTTTTCATAGGTCCATCAGGAATTGCACAACGTCGTGGTCCTGCTTCTGGTAAGCACAACACTGTTTTGCTACAGATGTAAATTTACTGCAATATATTCCCTAAAGTGTCATCAAAGGCCTGCTGGCTGCATTGCTGTACTTTTGGCATGATTACCAACTGCAGATGTCTTGTGATTGTACACACTTTAGAGTCACACCTATGTCTTGTAGGTGTGACCACACTGACAGATGTGACAGTATTGTCAGGACATTATGGATTGCCATATGTGTCAACTGTGGAGAGTCTTCACAAATTTCAACAGTGGACCTCAATGTTGCTGATGAGATTGCTGTTTAAAGAGCTTTTATTTACAAGTAACTACAGATATTTGTGGGAAAAGTAATGTCTTCATGTTTTGCTATATGAAGTTGGGTGTTAAACAGGTCTGTAATAGCGAAAACGATGTATACAGCTATACATATATTGCAACATAGGACTGCCAAATATACTAGTGCAGGTATTAATGTACTGCTTTTCCCTTTTTTATCACATGTGACTGGGGGGTTGATCTCTGTCCCCTACATAACCTGATATCAGTCCCTCTTTAGACTCTGATGATGATGGTGGCCAGAGTGAGCACAGGTGGGGGTTTCAGGGGCTGAATTTGTCTCAGAGGATTACATCCCTCTTCTGCCCTCATTATCACTGCACACAGTCAGTATGCCTACCCATACCCAGTCCTTAGAGGCCACAGATACTGGACAGTCAAAGGGTGGGTACATTGAACAGGAAAGTGTAGCAACTATGGCTGCAGTGAGTGTTGACACTGACAATAGCCAAAGAGCTGGCAAGGTTCCACACAGACAGACTGATAGGGGTGCACTGATTGGGGTTGGGAGGGTGGCCTAATGGTTAAGGTGTTTGCCTTACAAACACATCATGCAGGGTTTGAATCTCACAAGGGATAATTGGCTAGGCTTAAAATGGCTCACAAGGGCAGTTAACCTAGTACTAACCTATGAACCTATGAACATAGGAGGCCTACTGTCCTTCCACCACCTGTTGCAGGTGTCTTATCACAGATCACACAGCGTATGTTTTGGGCTGTCATAGAGGCACATGCACTTTTCAAAAGGCACTCCAGATGAATCCTCAGGGGTATAGATGCAGCACAGTCTGACATCCGTGACTGCCTCCACTGCATTGCTGATACCCTGGATCGGTTCACGGATGCAGTGGAAAGACATTGGTCTGAGACAGACTGCAAAATGTCTGTCTTGGAACGCATATTGTCTGTGATGGAATGTCTGGTTGGAGTTGAGCATCGGACTCATGGATGTAGGTAAGCAACTCCATCTGCTGAGAGTCCAGGTGGCCATGCACAATCATGCTCCCATAGTGGCAGTACATGCAGCGCTCCAGAAGGGAGTGTGCTGTCCAGTCCAAGACATGGCAGGACCATGGGCTCATGGTCCTGGGCATTCCCATGGAGGACATGGTCCCAGCAGATAGCAGTCACTATCAAGTACTAGCACTGCTTTTGACCTTGGGCATGGAAGTGCCAGTGCAACTCCTGGCAGAGCCATTTCCCATGTTTGGGGGCAGAGATGTTGAGCTGTCAGATCTGCCAATCATGGTTAAAAGCTGTCCAACATACACACATGTAGGGCTAGAACTGAGCTTGACACTCACACACCACTGTCAAAATCAGGTCACCTACAGACACACACTTCACATTTCCATGGTCCATCTTGCCTGGTTCCCTTCCTGACTTACACACATGCTTTTAACCTGTTGGAACAGCCAATGCCTCCTGCACCCACACAACACCCTGTGCAAGTGATGATACCAGTGGCACATTACTGTCATCCTTGTCATTGATGCAGGGAAATGAAGCTATTTGTCTGATGCACAGGGTGACTATATAAATTAATATGTAATTGTGTAATCCATTGTTGTCTTTGACATGCCATTTGCACTGGTCACTGACAGATGTTGTATGCTGACATCTGTAATGAGTAAGCCACATTATTTTGTGTACCTTATATTGTATGATGTTGTAATTGCTGTATACTTACAGAATGAAAGGTGTGCCACTGACCTATTTTGTGTTCCATTTTCAGGAATCTGTGGGGGACACCTATGGATACACAGACACAATAAACTCATAAATGTCACAGCACAGGATGGAATGTCAACACAGAAGAAATACATCTGCAGAAAATGTACTGTACTATAGGTGCATGGCCCCATAGGTTCATATGTGTATAACAGGCTAACAAGGACAATGGCATTGTTCACCCCACTCATGCATCACAAATCTCTAAAAAGGTCTGATACCCTTGATAAGTGTCACCAGGGTTTCAGGAGCTAACATGTGTACAAGCTGTGGTGATGCAGATGACTCGTCTACAAATTTCCTGTGTCCATTACAGGAATTTGTCCTACACCAGTTATGATTGTGTTGTTCTGCACCCAATTGTGTAACTTGCATATGATGTGCATTACAGTGGAAGTGTGCTTCCCAACATGCCTCTCAACCTCATAGCGCAAGAAATCTGGACAAAGCCTGACAAAATGGTGGGACAAAAGCCCAAAGTAGGTACACATTTTAAATATTGCTGTTATAAACTTAGAAAGTTGCTAGAATAACAAGATTTGTGTTAGCATGAATTTTCTGAAGGATATAAAGTCTGAAACTCAAATGCATGTCATTATTTAGTGAATTTACTGGCATGATCTAAGGATTAATTTGTAAAAAACACAGTTTTTTATGAGGAACAGACTAAAAATATGGGGCAAAATCTGGACATTCTGCAAAAATCTGTACAGTTGAGAGACATGCTTCACATGCATGTGGAGACTATTACATATACGGTGTAATGTCTAGGTTACATATCTGTCTCTCCAGTATGTATTATTTATACCACAGTTAAGGTGTAGGTGTGTAGAACAGGTAATACATGTGTTAGTCCTGTCTTGGATAAGTGGGAGGTACACAGTGGGATTTGACACCTGCCTGTATGACAGACATACACCTCCCCAACAAAGCATGTAGGAGATGGACTACACATTTATGGTCTTGACACGGTCTGCATAGACATGTTATGTACAATATGTATTGGTATACCATGGAACCTGTGTGGGTGCTACATTTGTAAGATATGCCTGTGTAATGACATAGCAAAGTTGCCATTGCACTCAATAATAGGTGTGATGAGTGCCAAATACAGTATAACAATAACAGTCTTGGATTTCCATGCCGTACCTTTCTGTATAGGTTGTACAAAATTGAAGGGATCCACACATCTTACTGACCAGTGAAAGTCAAAGGCTACATTACTCTCTGTGTCTATAAGTCCCTGAGTAGTGGCTCAAATGTGTGCAGTGTGCAGACACTTCTATATTTTCCAGGGGTGGATGACTTCTAGAAGGATAGTATTGTGAATTCCTTGGCATTTACTCTTTGTCAGTGGCTCTGAGAACAACTGAATGCATGTCTCAGGCTATCCTAGATAACTGTTGGTTTTGTGTGGGATTCAGTGACAGCTCCTAATTTGCAATCACTTGCTAATGTAGTCAGTCAGAGGTCACTGATAGCGACCATGACTGCAGAGAAGGGAATGGATAGACTTGGTACTCCATTAATGATGTCTGAGGGAAGTCCACTGGTGACTGGCCTCATTGTAGCATTGAACTACCCCATGCTATCTTCCTAGATTATGGCTATCAGACACTTGGCTATCCACCAGTTGACATACTACTTTGTAAGTAACCTACACAGTTTTCAGCAATGCCTGATGGTGTAATATTGTCAAACACCTTGTTAGGCCATGGTAGGTGGAGTGATTCATATTCCCCTCCTCCATTGCATAGTTTAACACTCAATGAGGTCCACTGGTTAGGGTAGGGATTATCTGCCCTTGAGCAAAATAAACTGTGTTGATCCAGTGTCAGTAGTTGTATGACATTGTCACTGATCGTTTCCATGATAACGTCTTTCACTGCTTTATATATCAGATGACTGATCTGGGGACACTGCTTGGCACTGCATGCTAGTTGTCCTCTGTGCAACTAAGTATTGCAGTTACTTCCATCACGTTCCAAGAAAATAGTCATCCAAGGCATCTGTACAGAGCACAGACAAACAATGGAGGAAAGGGTAATATGTATACCCTGTGAAGGTAAGGTGGGAGGTTTTACACAGGCATTCTGTAGTTGGACATTACTCAAGTGGCGTGTACTGAAAGGGCACAGTTACCTTGTGAAGAATGCAGAAAGCAGGAGAGTCTCTGAATCTCTGGTGCCTGGTTATAACTAATGCTATTCTCACCACAACCACTCTCTCATGGGATACCATGCTCCAGTACTTTTTCTGTCATCACAAACAAAATGTTACTATGAAGCTCATGATGAGAAGCAGGACACAGCCTGTTTGTTCAATGACATAGTGGTCCCACATCATGAAAGGTTCTATAGGCTTCACATACCCCTCTCAAGGTAGATGCCTTGATTAGGACCCTGAGCAATCAGTTGGCTTTTGCATGTATTATGCCTTCTGTTCCAGGGTTGGTGGAATGTCACCAGGAAACTGACCAGATAGTGATTAGGAGCACAGCTGCAGTGTCACAATATACTGTGCAATGTCCAGTGATATAGATGTCCAAGCTTGTTGAATCAAGCAGCACAGCAGTGGTGATCCATCTTAGGTGACAATTTCACAGCAATTCATGCATCCTGCCCTTCAACAGATTAATGGTGGATATCTGCATGACATGGCTCTAAGCCCTACTGCAGAGGACTGGCCACCTTTGGCCAAAGTGTGTCCACCTGCCACATGCCCTAGGTATGTCATATTGTACAGTTATGTACCCAGAACACATGTCTGTGTTCCCACATCATGTCACACAACAATCAGTTTGCTGTCTGGTTGCTTGACAGGCATTGTACACTTGCAAGGCCAATGTAATGTCAGCAAAATTGAACAAGCCTCTGTGTATGCATATACATCCACATCTTCACTGCAAGGAGTGCCTACAGGCACTGTGTTTCAAGCTGTCAACCCAAAGGGTGTGGCAGCATGAGCCTAACTTTGCTGGACTTGCACAGTGTCACACATTTGTAGGTATGGTATTGCGACCAAGCCTAATAACAAGATTATGGTCAATCCAAGGTCCACATGGCTGGCAAAGCATTGTATAGCACACTGTCAGATGCTGTGTTACCTTAGGGGACCTACATAAAGGTGCCTTGTTACATTTCACCATCTATCATGACACCACTTAAAAATGGCTTGCTGTGACGAACACACAAGCATGACTGTATTGCTAATGGCGCTATCAATGATTCCTGATGAGAAGTGGAAAGTGTCCCCACCCCTCTACTCCTATGCCACACAAACACAGCATGTGACAGATGCCACTGTATTTCAAACCTTGATTCCATGGTGTCTCAAACATCGTCAATACTTATGACAATGAGCATTTTGCCAACATGAACGGCTCACCTCCTGCTCTACCTACACCCACATCACAAGCACCTGCATGTGTGGACCTCCTTACCAGACACATTCCCAAACAACAAACACCTCAGAAAATCATACCTTTGCTGAGTACAGTACACATAATAGTTCATGTACCACTGCTTCACCAGTCAAGCACCTGAGGCAAAACACAAAATCAAACCTATTATTCATAGGTGATTACATTGTGAGATACATTGATGTCCATGTCACCAGACTACATATGGGGAAGGTCACAGTTAGTTGTCTGTGGGTTGACATGATATACCATACCACACATTGCTGCAATTCAAGGAATATCAGGTAACATAATGATAACATCATAGTTCCTGCAGATGTGTACAACTAGGGGACATATGTCACCAGACTGTATGCAGACACATGACTGAGCTTAGACACTCTGTGTCTCTTGTGGGTATGCCTATAGATTTCAGCTGCATTTGACCCTCACATAGGGTGATGGCTCAATACATATGGAAAATGATGGACATCAATAATTGCCTTAGTATGTGATGTCATTGTAACAGGATCAACTACATGTCCATCTGAGATGACTTGCTGAACAGATGTCATTGATTTTCCAGAGATGGTCTTCATCTCTCACCCCTGGGATGCTGAGTACTGGCCATGGCTGCTGACACCTCACAGTGCATCTTATAGGCACTGTCTGGAGGGAAAACTTTCCAATGAGAATGCCATCTTCATATAGTATCACTGTTATGCTGCTACACGCTGGGAATGGCAACACTAAACCCCACTATGTGGAGGGTGCCCTCATCTTGCAATATGCAGATATTTGTGCAGTCAAAGACACCTGGTTCAAGGCTGTGGATAGCACCACAACCATAACAGACTACATGTCCTTCCACATGTTCGGACCTCAAACTGACACAGTGCAAGATAATGCGGTGGTGTATACATATTCATGAAGGCTAGATACACATCCACATTTGGGGAAACACTGTGAACACTGTGATTTCCTGGAAGCACTGCAGATGCTATTCACTACTGAAAGGGGACTTAAGCCATTGCCTGTTACAGGAGCAGCACCATGAATCTAGACACCCATTGTACTTAGCTGAATGTACTTGTGTCTACCAAGATATATCAGTACAGCATGGTTTGAGGTGACATTAAGTACCACCAACTGTGTTGGTTAGTCATGCTGAAACTCATTTGCCAAAGATTAGTCCATATCCTTAACTACAGTACCCTGGACCAGTGGCATGACATCCCCACAAGGGGAACCAATGAAATGTATCATATGTTTACCAATACGGGTGACAACTTCAGCCCCCCACTGTGAGGTCCTCCTTGGTGAGATCTGAACACAGATCAGTCTCATTAAAATTAAGCATCAGACCTAACCCCCCTTGCAGAAAATACAGAAATATACATCAACAAAGCAATATATTACCTCCTATGGAATGGTTTACATAGCTTGACTGCACCTCGCCCTCAGATGGGACAGACAAGTACGCAGAGCTCTACACCCATGCTTTATGCAAGCAGCAGTACAGCTGCATAGACTCTGCTGTACCTGACAAGAGAAAAATTAGCTTGTCATGGGACAGCAAACCTACCTGGTGGACAACTGCCATTAGCAGGCTGTACAATAAGAGATGGACATTGCTGTGTGACAGTTGGGTTGAAGGTGCCCCCTTAAAATGGAGGCATACCATCCTCAGTTAAAACAAGCACATAGTGTGTGACAAAAGTACCCTCCCCCACAAAGCAGACCCACAACGCATAGTGTTTTACATCTGTAACCTCAGAGGAAAGGCCCAGACTGTCAGTGAACTCGTAGTTAATGGTATCACATATAATGGGTCTGTACTCATAGCTAATCTGTTGTCCCAGAGGTTTTGCATCAACTTCACTCCCCTGACTCCCACCACATGTGCCATATGACATTCCTATAACCTGTCCCATACCTTCTATATCTACAGAGCAGGTCATAACTGTCTTTTCTAAGTAGAATACACAGCATCTATTGGACATGCTAATATCCCAGGCTGTGTCCTAGATGGGATCCAACAAGGATTTCTACCACCATTGGGAACCCTTTGCAATCATACTGTAACCACTGGCTGCATCTCAGCTGACTAGACAACAGCAACTGTTATCCCCTTGCAGAGAGGTGGTGCATCCACTGACCACCAGAACTGTAGACTTATTTGCCTGAATAGCCATACCTGTATGCCCGTGTGGTAAATACTCATGAAACTGATCGGCAAACATATATGTAATCTACAAACAGCTGATTATATACAGTTTGGATTTCTGACAGGAAGATCATGACTGTTAAACCTGGTGGACATGTCTGAGGCAGTCACAAAGGACCTAGATGTGGGGACATCAGAGCATACAACCCTCAGGACTTAGCCAAGCCATGTAGCTCTATCCCCCACTCAGGCATCATTGACAAAAGCACCCACTTATGCATCCACAGTAATATCATTATAGTGGTTACTAAGTTTCTCACTGATGGGACACATACTCAAAACAGGGGAATCCACCTCGAATAGCTGATCTGTAAGCAGCAGTGTTCAACAGGGCTCAGTCCTGGGTCCTCTTATGCTTGGAATCCATTTAACCATGACACAGGTGAAAACTGAATGTCTATGGCTGACAACATTGGCTGATGCCTACAAACTGTGAGTGTTCATAGAATCTGTGAGTTATGTCAATATCCTACAAGAGGGTATTGATGAGCAAATGCTTGTTGACATAATAATGGCCAGAAACTCCATTCAAATATATATGTAGTATTATTTCTATTGGTAACACCTATGTTCCTGGTAAGTAGCACATCAGTAGCAGCATCTGATGTACATACTCAGGGGTGGGTGATAGATATGGGCATACAGGTCTGGCTACACAGGTTTACACCTAATGTACCTGAGATCACCATGTCTCCCCAGTGGTAAGATGGGAATCATATGTCATAACTGAGGCACAGTCACCTGAAATTGATATACGCATAACCTCCATGTAGTCTTCCCTCAACATGCCAATATTTGAGTGCAATGGCCATTTGGAAATGTACCTTTCCAAGCACTCCTGGCAATTGCACACAACCCAATGGTCCATCACAAGGAACTTCATATCTTCAGTATCAGTTCAATGGGGATCATCTGAAATCACTGTCATTGTAGTCTGTGGCATATAGAATGCTCAGAGGTGATCACTACCTTGCATACCGGGCAATGTGTGACCCTGCTTGATTGGAAATGCTGCATATCTGAAGGTGGCATGGTACACGGATTATTTACTGTAAAAATATTAACCTGGTATGTGACATTAGTAATACATGCTGGTGGGAGAAATCTGTCTAGCAGACT
Source organism: Protopterus annectens (assembly GCF_019279795.1). Lineage (NCBI taxonomy): Eukaryota > Metazoa > Chordata > Ceratodontiformes > Protopteridae > Protopterus > Protopterus annectens. The sequence goes on from NC_056748.1 coordinate 302,954,914, forward strand.
TTTGCACAATTTTGAAACAGAATCCTGCATGATGGCTAATAGAGCACCACAATGGGCCTCATCAGATGACATCTGTATGATTGGCTGGGTGACTATCATTTTACCACAGGGCTTAAGCTTGTGTCCCTCGTGGACAGGGGCAATATGTGCTGATTGTGTAAATAAGGATAATATTTTGGCTAGGATTGTGAGAGATATAGGGCCATTAGGCTACTAAAGTTCAAAGATCCTATGATTCCATAAAATGATGTAAAATGCTCTTCAGCCACACACAAAAACGTGGCTACATTGAGGATAGCACCACTTCCAATTAATATTTAGAAGACACAGCACAGACACACACACACACACACACACACACACACACACACACACACACACACACACACACACACATGCACACTGTAAGTTGGTGGCATGTAAATTAGAACACTTACTTATTTAATGGTAGACACTACAGATCACAGGACATGACACACGAGCTACCCCTCAAGTCTGCTATTACTATTTTTTTAGGACATCTTATGCTTGATGACATCAGCAGGTCTAGTTGTGGTCGGGTATTTGGAGACCCACATCAACCTGCTACAACCAAAATATTGCAAAACCCTACCTCTTTCTAAGTCACTGAGGTGATCACATTTATGTTGCATGGCAATACACATACTGAGTGGCCTGGAATGACATTTGAACCCCTACCTATCTAGTGTAACACACTATAGATCACAGTACTTATTTCACATGCCACAGCTTAAGTCTGTCATTAGCATGGCAGTTGATAGTATTAAGGTATATAACATCAGCAGACATTATAGAAGAGGGCAGTTTGGAGGGTGGGACCAACGTACAGGTCCAAAAAGTGCTTAATGTATATGATGTCAACAGGGGTAGTAGAAAGGGCAGTTTAGAGGGTGGGACCAACTTACAGGGCCAAAAAGTGCCGCACCATTGCAGTTTGGCACTCAATGAGGAATTCTCAGCTGTTTTGCATGGAGATGCACATATGCACACCAACACACAGACTGAGTGGCCTGAGTGCAGTTAGCACCCCTACCTGTCTAGTCTAGCACACTAGAGATGACAGCACATATCACAAGTGCCACAGCTTAAGTCTGTTGTCTACATGCCTGCAGGCAAACTACATGTGGATTAGTTAAACTAGGCTTGTGTTGAACAGTGTCTGTGGCCTGCAGAGTGATGTTGCTTCTTCCTGTTATCTACATCTAGTAGCTTAGCAGTCAGATAACTATGTATCCTAGCTATGTGGCTACAGTTGCCATTTTGGCCATAAGTGGCTGTTTGCATTTGGATGGGCAAGCTTGTGGTCAGGAACAAGATGTTGTGTCAATGTGTGCTTAGACACAATTATACATTACACCACCTGTTCACCTATTGGTGTATGTGTGGTGACATCCAGCAGGCACAAGGGTCTGTAAGTAAGTGCATTATCTACTGTTGAGCCCTTACATTGGATCCTTTAATATGTGTGATAGTGCAGCTTTACTCACCATTATCAGGGTATGTAAGACATTGCAGACATCCACATACATATCTATGTATATAACATGGATGTATATATAAATGTAGCTGTATGATATATATATATATATATATATATATATATATATATATATATATATATATATATATATATATATTATGTAGATATATGGGGAGAGACAGTGATGTATGTTTACACACATATATATATATATATATATATATATATAAATATATATATATATATATGTGTGTGTGTGTGTGTGTGTGTGTGTATAAAACAGGTCATTTTCAGCAAGAAGCAAAATAATTGTGCTCTAAGTATATGAGCTTGCCCAGTGGGATTCTCACTACATATAAACTGAGTCCAGCCAACACCTACCTGTACTCCAGTCTGGGATTTTGTGTGTTACAGACAATGACAACTGTGCCAGTTTTTGCAGTGCTGAACTTCACTCACATTGTCTACGACATTCTACAGCTGCCTGATGTAATTAATACGTGACAGAGGTTAATAATATTACATGACACACAGACTGATAATCTGTAAAACACAACATAGAAATACCTCACATCCAAAAGAAGTGGACACTTCTAGATTACAACCATCAAAACATCACACATGCTAACCTCCCTAGTCCACTGAGCAACACAAACCATCTGACTGAGAGGCATCATTCATCACCTAATCAATAGCATAAATATGTACGCTGTTATTCCTGTGTTAAGTAACACATAGAATGTATGAAGAATTTCTGTGTTACTGCCCTGAGACTGCCTGGACTGCTGATATACCATTGATGAGTTACTGTTAAAGCAGTTATAAGGGAACACTGCTATGTTGGGGGTGAGGGAACAACATTGCATGTTCTGCTGGGATACACAGTAGTCCGAATATCATGTAACCCCTCTGTGTAACATCTCCCTTGACTGATGTACTGAATATTCCATGCATGAGGCCTAGTGAATGTTAAAGGACACATGATAGTGGAATGGGTATCTGTAGTCCCATGTGGTTGCTACTTCTGTCCCAATAGCCTACTATATTTACTTGCATAAATGTAGCAGATCCATACATACAATGCCATATCATAATAATCCTTAAAAGTACTGTGTAGGTTTGAGACTTACCTTGCAAATGTAGCAGTTGACAGAACTGTAGTTCAGGGCTGACTCTGTCTGATGCAAGCAGTACACAGCCAAAACATGGATCGGTACAGGCTGTTTGGGTTGCCTGGCATCAATTTTAATATATGTATGTGAGTAGGAGTAGGGTATCAGTCTCTAGGTCCCTAGGTTGTCAGTGAATCTGCTATGCGTTGTCTATTAGCCAAAGTCAGAGTGTACTGAACATGCCTACGTCTACCTACAGGGACATCATCAGTGGGTTCCTCCTCCAAGTCCTCCTGTGACTGTGGCTGTGGTGACCTAGGCACTGGTGGGGGGCTGTGTATATCTTCCCTTTGCTGATCCTGTTGCAGCTGTTTCTCCAGGATCAGATTGTGCAGCATAGCACATACTGTGAACATATGTGCACATGTGGCTGGAGAGTATTGCAGGGCTCAACCAGATATAGCTAGGCACTGGAACTTTGACATCAAAAGCCCAAACACACTCTATGATGTTCCTAGTTTGTGTGTGTGCCTCATTATGGCATTCTTCTATGGGTGTGTGTGCATTTCTGATGGGTGTCATCATCCACGGTTCCAGGGTATAGCCAGCATCCCTCAGTAAATGGTCATGTGGGATGTCCCCCTAGCAAACATCTGGTACAGCTGTGATGTGTGCCAGATATGGGAGTCATGATAACTGCCAGGGCTGCCAGCACACACATTTAGGATAACCCTTGGCAGTGCACATGACCTTGCGGTTGATGTAGATTCTACCCTCCTCACCTAGTGGTGCCTTGATGTGTACACGAGTCCAACCCATGGCACCCAGTACTTCAGGGTAGTGTGTTACATGGTAGAAGTATTGCATATTGCTGGACCTCACCTTAAGGGTGAGGGGAAATGATATGTGCTCACTGGCATGTGGTAGCATGGCATCGAGGAACTGGTGGAGTATCCTGAATTCAGATGCCTGTGCACCCCCATCATGTCCCCAGTTGGTCTTTGGAAAGTATTTGTAGCTATCCTAGGGGCTACACATACATTCATTTCCACTGGAATCCCTTTATTTGCTCTGGGTCTGAATTGAGGATAGCAGAGCTCAGTGAGTTCTTGTAGTATGTGCCTGTCCACCCTAGAGCACTCTACAATCTCCAGCTCATGTAACTTATGGAAGGTTACCCTGGGTCTGAACACTCTTCTCTTTCTCTTCCTAGGCCTATTGTCAGTAGCACCAGCAGCACTGACTTCAACATCTAGCACATACAGATGTAGCAGACCTGCAGCAGCCCCTAGAATTATTTCAGTTACAATTTCCAAGTCTGTACTCCAATGGTACAGAGTATTGGGGAAAATCAGAGTGTAGAGTGTATGCATACTTCATACAGCTCTGCTCTAGGTCCAGAATGTGCGATTGGCTAACTATGATGCATTCCACCTGCCTACAATATACTTAACATTTAATGGCCCTATTTCAGTGCACAACACCACACACAGCACTGTGTCACACAGCATATACAAAGGTCAAAATTAATTATTAAATAAATTCAGTTTTAAGGACTTGCTGCCTACGTCATCACTGTCCCCTGGGTGGTCTTTCCACATGAACACTCTCAGTGACGTGGCACATCATGCAAACATGTGCACCTAAGCTTACAAAAGCCTAGAAGTGACAGGACACACTCCCTGATGTCTGCCACATGCTGTGTAAATATCAACATGGTCTTAAGAGCCTACATGAAGGGGATATGCAGACATGATTACTCCTTTCTGCTATTCAATAAATGTACCTCATCTGCATATATATCCATGCTGACAGCCTGGAACCTACATGCTTCATAGCCCTATTACCTTAGCAACAGCAGGAATGCACCATTGTAGAGACCCGATGCAAGGTCCTATAATACATTTCTGTCACATGTTATAAAAATTTTTTTTTTCAAATTTTTTATTTTCTATTAAGCATGTTTGCACACTGTGGGGCATAGTGCAAACATTCCGAGATTATTAAAAAATATATTAATTTAACTCTCCCTTAATCTTTCTGACACCCACAATAATAGTTTTGCTCATATGTATATGTAGTATAAGACTTTCAGGAGATTTATGTCCACATTTCCACAGTTTTACACCCCCTTTTGTCTGTCTAGACTCCTGTACATGGTATTTTTCCACATACACTATGGACACCGATGTGAAGAGTTACCAAATAGCTGGGTAACTACAGCAGAGCTAGTAAGGGAGATGGCTCGAAAGGTGCTTGGTATCACATCTGGACAGAAGACGGACGACAAGGAGACATGGTGGTGGAATGAGGAAGTACAGGAGAGTATACAGAGAAATAGGTTGGCAAAGAAGAAGTGGGATTGTCAGAGAGATGAAGAAAGTAGACAGGAGATGAGGTGCATGGCAAAGGGAGAGGTGGCAAAGGCTAAGGATAAGGCATATGAAGAGTTGTATGAAAGGTTGGACACTAAGGAGGGAGAAAAGGACCTGTACCGATTGGCTAGACAGAGGGACTGAGCTAGGAAAGTTGTGCAGCAGGTAAAGGTGATAAAGGATAATGAGGGAAACATACTCACAAGCGAGGAAAGAGTGTTGAGGAGATGGAAAGAGTACTTTGAGGGGTTGATGAATGAAGAGAATGAGAGGGAGAGAAGGTTGGATGATGTAGGGATAGTGAATCATGAAGTACAATGGATTAGCAAGGAGGAAGTAAGGATAGCTATGAAGAGAATGAAGAATGGAAAGGCTGTTGGCCCAGATGACATACCTGTGGAAGATTGGAGGTGTTTAGGTGAAATGGCAGTGGAGTTTTTAACCAGATTGTTTAATGAAATCTTGGAAAGTGAGAGGATGCCTGAGGAATGGAGAAAAAGTGTTTTGGTACCGATTTTTAAGAATAAGGGTGATGTGCAGAGCTGTAGTAATTACAGAGGGATTAAATTGATCAGTCACAGCATGAAGTTATGGGAAAGAGTAGTGGAAGCAAGGTTAAGAAGGGACGTGATGATTAATGATCAGCAGTATGGTTTCATGCCGGGAAAGAGCACTACAGATATGATCTTTGCTCTGAGAGTGTTGATGGAGAAGTACAGAGAATGTCGGAAGGAGTTGCATTGTGTTTTTGTAGACTTAGAGAAAGCATATTACAGGGAGAGGAGTTGTGGTATTGTATGAGGAAGTCAGGAGTGTCAGAAAAGTATGTAAGAGTGGTACAGGATATGTACGAGGGTAGTGTGACAGCGGTGAGGTCTGCGGTGGGAGTGACGGATGCGTTTAAGGTGGAGGTGGGGTTACATCAAGGATCAGCTCTGAGCCCTTTCTTATTTGCAATGGTGATGGACAGGTTGACAGATGAGATCAGACAGGAGTCCCCATGGACTATAATGTTTGCAGATGACATTGTGATCTGTAGTGAGAGTAGGGAACAGGTGGAGGAGACCCTGGAGAGATGGAGATATGCTCTAGAGAGAAGAGGAATGAAGGTCAGCAGGACTAAGACAGAATATATGTGTGTGAATGAGAGGGAGGATAGAGGAATGGTGAAGATGCAAGGAGTAGAGGTGACAAAGGTGGATGAGTTTAAATACTTGGTGTCTATAGTTCAGAGTAATGGTGAGTGTGGAAGAGAGGTGCAGAAGAGAGTACAGGCAGGATAGAGTGGGTGGAGAAGAGTGTCAGGAGTGATTTGTGACAGACGAGTACCTGTAAGCCTGTAAGAGTGAAAGGGAAGGTCTACAAGAGGGTAGTGAGACCAGCTATGTTATATGGGTTGGAGACAGTGGCATTGACAAAAAGGTAGGAGTTTGAGCTGGATGTAGCAGAATTAAAGATGTTAAGATTTGCACTGTGTGTGATGAGGGTGGACAGAATTAGGAATAAGTATATTAGAGGGTCATCCCAGGTTGGAAAGTTTGGAGACAAAGCCAGAGAGGCACGATTACGTTGGTTTGGACATGTGCTGAGGAGGGATGCTGAGTATATTGGGAAAAAGATGCTAAGGATGAAGCTACCAGGAAACAGGAAAAAAGGAAGGCCTAAGATAAGGTTTATGGATGTGGTGAGAGAGGACATGCAGGTGGTTGATGTGACAGAGCAAGATGCAGAGGACAGGAAGAAATGGAAACAGGTGATTTGCTGTGGCGACCCTTAATGGGAACAGCCGAAAGAAGATGATGATGATGACACTATGGACACCAATACGGGGTCTGAACAGATGCCTTTCTGCTTGTTTGATTGCTCTACCTGCCTCATTTGCATGAGATTTACCTGCTTATGAGGCGATTTGCATGCCACAGAATGTTCCCTGTTTGCACGTGCATGTGCGCTGCTCAGAAAAACGATGCCTACACGAAAAAAGTTATGTAGGCTTTATTGAATTCCTCCTAATGTCTGAAATAGTCATCAATGAGGGATATGACAGCTGAAGTACTGATTTGTTTGTAGAACAGAGGGGCATATCATTTACATAAACCAACATGTGGATGAGAGGAACATGAACTATAATAGCATCAATAAAACAAAGGAATAGTAGTGGCTGAGGACTGAACTTTTTGGTACTCCAGTGTTGATAGAGGGATGAATCTTGTAATCAGCTACTTCCAGCCAAAATTTCTCTTGCTAAAGTAGCCATCAAACTATTACAGAGGAATAAAGTGGCCAAACGTATGGCTCAAAAACCATATAACTTTTATTTAAAACAGAATATCAAATGGTAATCACTTTCATTCCATTAACAAAGAACTATTTTGTTTAAAACATTTAAATAACTTTATACTCACATATAATTAATCATTTCCACCTATCAGTGTTCTTCCAGCCATACATCCCATTCGTATCTGATGCATGCTCAGTAACGCTTATCATGTCACTCAACTTAATTCAAACTTCATTTAAAGAAACAGTACTCATATAGCACACTTTTTAAAATTGTTTTTTGGTAATGGTCTTAAGAAGCCACTGGTTTGGTGGTGAAAGCGCTTACCGTTTGATATTCTGTTTTAAATAAAAGTTACATGGTTTTTGAGCCATACGTTTGGCGACCACTTTATTCCTTTGTAATTGATGGCTACTTTTCATATATTTTTGCTTAACGGCTATATTCTGTGGTCGAGGATTTATCTGCTTAGTATTTTGCTGCTTGCTTCATTACAGAGGAATGTTTGATTGATCATGGAGTTTGAGTGCTGCAGAAGACCAGTGTGTGTGTGTGTGTGTGTGTGTGTGTGTGTGTGTGTGTGTGTGTGTGTGTGTGTGTGTGTGTGTGTGTGTGTGTGTGAGAACATACAGCCCAATAACTTGGTGAAATTAAAGATCAGTGCTCCAGGGAACGACAGAAGGACATCAGTTTGTGTTGGTACTATAATCCACCCCAAAACTGTACTGCTTGCTTGGTATTACTTTATGCTTACTCAAGTAATCTTTCAGATGTCATGCTACTGCCTTTTTAGGAGTTTGTACAATTGGGACAGTAATGTAGTCAGGCAGATGATTTCACATTACATTTTGCTCCTTTTTGATAGCGGAATGACAGTGGAGGAGTTCCTTAGCTTAGGGAAACTCCAAGATGCCCCTGGAATATTTATGTGTGTGCCACTGGGATGCTAATAAAAATATTGTAAGTCTGAAGGAATTTATGATATAATCCATCAACATCTGTTTGCTAGGGATTAGGCAGTGACTTCAGACATGTGTTTGTCTTAGATAGCTGAAACCTGAACATAGTGTGTGAATCACATATAGGTATTTTTAGTAACATACTTAATTATTGTTACGGAACCAAAATTAATATATATTCACAATTAAACAATATGAACACTATTATCAATCTAATCCAGTCTTCTTTAGAGTTCAACATAACATCATCATAACAGCATTTATCTTATAGACAATTATATTAACATTTTATAACATTTTTAAAACTTTTCAAATTATGCTTCAAGCCCAATATCAAACTGAAAAAATGATAAGGTCTCTTTCTTTCATGAGCAAAAACATACTTAATGACAGATTGATAGTTCCCCTAAAAAATCTGCTAAGCTATCTTAAAGTGGTCAAAGTAGTTTTAAGCCACACTCAGTGTGATTTTTCTGATATATATATATATATATATATATATATATATATATATATATATATATATATATATATATATATATGGATCTTGGACTTTTGAACGAAAGTTCAAAAGCCCGAATCCATTACCACAGAACACACTTTAATGAAAGCGCTTTCTTTGAAAAAGCACTTTCGTTAAAGTATGTTAAAAAAAACCCCATAAAATCTTCTTGAATGCAGGGGGCAAGCCCCCCTGCATCCCCCTACTTTAATATTCTCACTCTGAGGTCACACTACAGTGGGGAAAAGGGAATTTTTCCTTACCGCACCGTAGTACAACTGGAACAACATGCATACTTACATGAAAGTGCTGCTTCGGTGAACAGCACTTTCACGCAAGTATGCTCACCAAATTGGGATTCGGTGAAAGATGCAGTCGAGCATCTGTACGGATCCCATACATATATATATATATATATATATATATATATATATATATATATATATATATATATATATATATATATATATATATATATATATATATATATATATATATATATATATATATCATGTAAGTTGGTTATGTTCAGAGACCCAAGCATAAGCCTCTGCATTTTTTTTTCAAAAACATAATCCCCTGTATTACATTTTCTTGTTGCTGACAAAGTTGAACTCACAGTGCTTCATTGTTTCTTCCAACACTTCCAACAGATCTTTGTGATGGGGAATACAAAACTGCTGGTGGCTCTGACATCTGCTTCTCTCTCTCTGTAACAAGACCTGAAGACCAGGAAGGCATAGACTGAATGGAGACCTGGGATCGGGTCTATGTTTAACCAATGAATAACATTTCCATCGAACAGCTAAACATCGAGCCCTAACCATTCAACGTTCATTCAGCAAACGTTCAGTTCAGTGAATGGGAAAGTAACTAGTTGGCAAGCACTTTCCTGTCTGCTTTTTTCCTCACTGTAGTGCAGTCTTGGAGTTGGCATATATAGTTAGGGTGTGGTGGGGGGCAAACCCCCCATCCGGGTAGGTCTGAAATGCTGAATTTTGGGAAACGGGGGAGTGTTGGGCAACTAGTTACTTTCCCTTGTGAAAAAAGGAATGTTCACTGAATGAACATTCAATGGTTAGAGTTCAATGTTTAGCCATTCGATGGCTAAACATAGACCCCCTGGGATCAGAACCATCATTGGATACTGTGATGGCATTTATTGTATATTTCAGAACTGAATACCTGCTTATGAAGCAGACATCCTGAAACTCAACATAAGGATATTATTTCTTTAATGCAGGGCAGCATCTAAATATGTTTATCATCAACCTGATTAAAGGAAATCAGCAATGTGGGATATGTTTGAAGTGCCTGAGAACAGATGGAAGTCTGGTACTGTTTGGTTTGTAGGATTGCTGGACTGTGGGATGAAAGTTATACATGCTTTGTTTATGGACCTCCTTACTGATGTAGACAAGATGGAATCACATCATTTCTGATTTTTGTGTTGGAACATAAAGAATTCTAGCTGCTTACTGAAACTACTAGGGTGGAAATCGGTATTAAGGTGCTAGCTACAGGCCAGTTAAAGCAAGTGAAACATCAGAACATTGCATTTTTTCTTCTTTATTGTGTGTGGGTTTGTGTTTGAAACAAAAACTAGAAGGAAAACGTTGGCAGGAGTTCAGAGTGCCACAAATGTAAATGCAAATACAGCACTCTGTGGGATATTAGATTACATTCTTTAGATTTTGCTAATTTATTTGTTATATTGGCCACGTAGCAAATATTTTATGCAGGAAACTCATAACAGTTTAGTGACTCAGCTAAAGGTTTTAATGAAATCTTTTTAGTCAGATTCCACTGCATCAGGAGAGACTCCGATGTCTAAGCTATTACTTCAAATGACTATATTATTTGATACAGACAAAATACTTGAAGGTAATTTTGGGGTAAAGTTGTTTATTTTTATCAACTCCTATCTTTCTTCTTTAAAGCTTGCTAGATAGTCTCTAGATATATGCTTCAGATAGTTAAAAACGTCATTAACTTTTTGTGTTTGGATTTTCATATTCATGATGTGTTTTGTTGATGTAAAAGAGACAAAATGATGTGAAGCCCCTTTCATCCTTATGTGCACCTTGTACAGCAAATGATGTTTTTAATGCAATTCTTTTCCTGTAAACCAATCACCCAATGGCCTGCCAGTACCCTAGTTCAACAACATGAATGCTTATGAATGTCTACACTATTACAATGCTGCAGGTGGCTACTGATGTTCATAACAAATAGCATTACTGGCAAAGGAAATTGACCCAAGCCACTTGAAAATGGGTTTATGTCTGCCAGACTAAAGGGGTATTTAACTCAGGGCAAGGTAAAGGGGCTCATCACTCAGGTAAGGTGGCTTTTTGAGCACTTCACTTCTGCTTTTCTCTTGCCCAGAGACTGGTGGGTGAGTTAATTGGTGTTTTTTTTTTCGAACATCCAAAGTATTGTTTGGATGATATTGAGGGTTGCTACCTCTTCAAATACCAAAAGTTGGACATTTTTATAGAAATATGAGATTTTGCAGGGCAACCCAGTCACCACAAAAGACTGAATTTTACTTTATGCCAAAATTAAAGCTTATTATTGTAGCATTGAGTTGTATATGCTATTTCATATAACATTTAGGGTTTTCAGATACAACATAATTGTTATATGCAACTATTAAAGATAATTGGAAATTACTTTTGTCCTAAAATTTCATGACATTTGTCATTTTTCAGTTTTTTTTTTCACAACAGAACACTGTCCAATTAGGGACTATCCTGCACAGAGATGGAGTGGTGGTAAGGTCTCTTTGCATTGTTACTCTTTGTTCTGGTCACTTTACCTCAGGAGTTACTCAGAAAAAAAGCAGTGACAGGGAAAGGCATGGCATGGCAAGAAACATAATTAGGCACCAAAATTAGTCACCTGTCTGTTGAAATTTTCTGAATGGCAATGGTAATTAATTAAAGTTAAGTGCTGGTACAATTCTCCTTGTTACCTCGGGTAGAAGTTGCTGGGTGAGCTTTTGTGGCTGTCAGTTGTTGATGGGAAGTGCTACTTGTTGAGATCACTGTTGGCTGTGTGACTGTCAGAAGTGTATTTGTCAACCTCTGAGCCCAAGAATTCGATACAAGCCAAGGTAAGGAAGACAAAGGACACAATAGAGTCAGATCGTAAGTTGTTGATCAGTGAACTGATAGAAACACCAGGTTTTCAGTAGCTGGCAGAGTGCCACAAAACTTTGTTAAGTCAGGCAATACATGTAACAAGAATTGAGCAATTTTGTCAGTTTCAGCCCAGTTGAGAGTTACAGTTATGAAGCAGCTTGTTGTTAAGGTAGTTTCAATAAACATTTGGGAACTAAACCAGAATGAAGGCAATGCTTTTATTTTGTTTTATTGCTTGTGGTTGCTGGTAAAGTTTAAGTGAGTAGTTTGTTTAACTGGTACTTAATTGGCCAGTTTTACTTCACTGAACAGAGAGGGACCAGTCTGTAATCACATAGCTGTGAGATGGTTTTGTCAGCTGTTGATGCAGCTGCTCATTGTGTGTGCAGCTTATGAACTGTTGCTGAGCAAGTCAGCTGAGGTGAAGATTGTCTCAGAGTTTCTCATGAGTTTCCCGCTCACACGTATACGGTATCATGAGGTAAATTCTATCACTGAGTACAGCCAAATACCCATTTTAGACTCCTTCTTCAGATCATTATTGTTTTATATTGCACTGCTTGTAACATGCAATCTCCTCCCCATCAATCAAGCTCCTGTCTCCCAGGCCACACACCACAGCCACTAACCAGACACACCCTCACTATCTTAAGCCAATAACTATGCAGATAAGCAATCTCACCGTACTCTTTCTCCTAGTACTATCCCACTACCTTACCTAATATGAAGCTAACTACAATGCTACTATTATAACCCCTTCAAAGCATACCTCCTCTCACTCATATCTAACCCAACATTGCAACCTGCACATACCTCCAAACAGGCATCACAACAATACTCTCCCACCTCTCTCCAATATACTCTTCCCAACCTCTTCCAGATCAATCACCACAAATAGATACACTACCATTTTAATAAAGTTGTCCAAACTCATTCAAGAAATTAGGTGTCTACTGACCTAACAGTTGACATATACCCCAACCCAGGCCCTACCTCTCACACAAATACCCCTCCTTCTCCAGCCCTGTCACTCAGCCAATCTTTCTTATGTACATAGGTGCTTTAAGCTGTTAAAGACTGGGGGGGGGGGGTGACAGGGGCACTTAGTGAACTAAAAAGGGTAATTTTTTTATAACTATTTGCTACCACAACATAGGTTCATGTGGAAGACATTTAAGCTTAGCCAATTCCCTTTTGGTGCTTGAATTAACATTTTCAGATTGGTCTTAACTATCGCCATGGCTGAATTGTATATTAGCCCTAGTGAGAACAACTGTGATCATACCATAGATAATTTGAGGGGGGCATGTAAGAGATGCAGCATTTAGGAACTGCCTCTATCCATTAGTGGCATGAGGGGAAATCCTGGAGTACATTTTCTATTACCCATCCTTAGATCCAAGTTGCATTTGAATATGGATGGATAAGCTTTGCTTTATTTTTATGGATAGTCTGTTCCGGAACAGTGGTAGCCTCTGTGATATATATCCATCTCTCCACAACATTCAGTTTAGATACCTGGACTGAGTATTTCTGATGCCATTTGACTCACTGATGTTCAGTAGGTTCATCTGTACTATGTCAGAGGATGCTTTGTATGCCAGACATGTCACCTCTAATCACTCTGTAGGATACTGAGTGTAGTAATAAATCTTTGAGGTGGTCCATGCAAGACCTATTGTTTAGGACTTGTATCCTTTTGGTGAGATCTCTGAAGGTATTCCAATTGTTGCATGGGGCTGGACAGATACATGCCAAAGTGGGCATTATACAAAATGATTGACATAATGAGAGCTTTGTAAAGGGAGACAACAACATCTCTAGATCTAGTCACAATCAATTTGTTTATAAGCTGTGCAATATAGAAAGGCTTTATGACTCTGGACACATGTTGGTCAAAAGTTAGGTCACTGTACACACAAGTTCCCAAATGCCAAACAATTAGATCAGTTCTCAGAAGGCATTGTCATGATTTTGACACCCGTTATTATTTGGGACAAACCTTGCTGCATGATGGGTAAGTCATTTGGGGATTCAAAAATTCTCATAGCTTGCAGTCATCTCAAACTTAGCTGGCCAAAGCTCTTTGGTATTTCCTTTTACTTTTGAGATGTATATGCCAAACAGAAAAAGTCTCAGCACTGAACCCTGGGGGACTCCATTCCCCTGTTTTGATCTCCTGCATCCTGTGAACCAAGTTGGCAATGCAGCTGGTGATGTTAGTGTTTGCTCCTACATTATTCATCTTTTGTACTACACCCGAGTAGGGGATTGTGTCAAAAGGCTTGGCCAGGTCAAGGTAATATGGTGTGAACTGTTTTACCTTCATCCATTGCTTTGGTAACAAGAGTAAATCTTAAAATTTGCCCATGATTTTGAGCCTTTCATACTTTCCTCTGGGCTATTTTCAAACACATTTTTAGGGCCATGCATACATGTATGCATTCCTTGATTCACCTTCCTGATTGTATTAAATTATATTCCTTGTATAATACAGCACACTTGTTAGACTTAAGTTAGAGCACATTTAAATGTATTGTTTAAACATTTTTCCAGTAGGCAATGAAACAAAAATGCATTAACCAATAATGACAAAACTGCCATATTCAGAACATGTCCATGATAACAGTCTACTTCCACACACAATTGCATTTTAAATTTATTGTTTGAACATTTTTCCAGTAGGCAATGAAGCAAAATGCATAAACCAATAATGACAAAACTGCCCTATTCAGAACATTTCCATGATAACAGTCAACTTCTACACACAATATATAAATACAGAATCACAGTAGTGTAAGCCATAGGTATGTCGCACAGCTTCTTGAACTTATTTTCAATTGGGGGGGGGTAAAAGGCCATAAACCGGGGACACATTTTAAACAGTTTGTATAATTTTTGAAAGTTGCTTGAATAAAATGTTGCGTTACTACCATGCATTTCACTGCCAAGTCTTGGACCTAGAACTTTAGACACTACAGTCAGAGTAACATACCACTAAGTTAAACCAGCAGTTGCTTGAAAGGCAGGAAGACAAACTTAAATGGCTATCATATCATTTAGTGAATTAAGTTCTCACTTCTCACCATAGCTCTCAACCTCTCAGCACAAAAATATAGAACAAAGCCAATAATGGGGGAATACAGCCCCCAAATAGGGACACATTTCAAATACTGATTTTATAACCTTAGAAAATTGCTAGAATAAAAGGTTTTGTTTTACCACTCCTGAAAACCAGAGGAACAGAAAAAAATATAAGGTTGCAAATTTGCAAGTGATGGTGGCTAGGGGCTTTAGGCTCTTTTCACCTGTTCCCAAAGTACAGGGTTTGAGCCTGTGTACCTCTAGCCACCAGACATATTCTGATCCCCAGAAAAAAAAAAATAAGTTCTTCAATGAGATATTAACTGATGGAAAACATAAAGGCCTTTCAGTAATGTTCTAATTTTAGAAATAAAAAGTAAATTCCATGTGGGCTCTCACTAGCTAGTTTTAGTTCATTTGTAATTATGTGCAACTGCACACACTGCAAATGAGTTCAGTAAAAGGTCTTGTATTTATTCTGCATTTTACCCTCAAGCAACTTTTGGGATTTCCCAGCAGGCTTAACAAGACAGAACAGGTGTATGTTTTTGTTATTCCAAAGGTTTCACACCCATTACTCTAGTTAGTACTGTTAGTCACTTTTCTTCCAGATTACCTGAAGTACACACACACACATACACACACACACACACACACACACACACACACACACGTATATATATATATCTATATATATATATATATATATATATATATATATATATATATATATATTTGAGAGTGTTATCCCTGCCTTCATTTAATTTTATATCTCAAAGTTCTATCCTGACATTCTAAATGTAGAACATATTATAAAGGAAGAATTTGCTGTCTGTGTAAATGGTTTTGCCGCAAAACCACACACACACACACTCGAGTCTGCAGCTCTGATTCCTCCCAGCCGAAAATACCTCCTGGCCGCTAAGTCAGTAATATCCAGCTGAAAATAAATCCATTGCTTCTCAGCTGTGGTAGCAGCTAAATGAAAACATTCCTGGAATGAACAGAACCAACTGCTCAGAAACCAGGAAGTAGCAACAACAGCAGCTAAATGAAAAGAAAACCGTCTGTTCCAGCCAGGAAATATGTGCGCTCTGTGTGCGATGACATCACACCAGCTAAAAGCGCGAAAATAATTCAAACGGGACTGTTGGGAGGTATAGGTATGATGTGCAAAAAGTAGGGGGGCACCCCTCCCCCCTTGATCTATGGTTCTGGCACCCATGCTTTTGTAGACCAAAAAATAGCCTTCTATTACTTAACTTAAACATCCGGAGTATTAACAATAAAGTTCATCTACTGCATTCTCTAATATCCACCTATTCCCCTGACCTACTATCCCTAACTGAAACATGGTTAAAACCTACAACACCTGATATTGAATTCCTCCCACCCAGATATAATGTTTTATGCAAAGATAGATTATCCAAAAAAAGGGGGTGGAGTAGCATTACTTTTCAAAAATAACCTGAAAATATCTCCTCAATACCACAGATTGTCTTTTAGCCAAACTCAAACTTAGTGATAAAAAAATCTATCAGTATTATCTTTGGTTATGTTCCCCCAGCCCAACTACACTGAGGTAATCAAAATATACCCCAAGAAACAATTATCCTAAGTGACTTTAATATAGATTGGTATACTTGCTCAACTACTAACCCCACCAACCATATTAATCTCTATAACTTCACCCAAGTCATTCACACTAGCACTAGACTAGGAAACAAAACAAAATAAAGTCTCGTAGATTGGATCTTGATAAACAATAACAATACCCCATACCAATCAGGTGTCCTACCTGACACCCTCAGTGACCACCAACCCACCTTCATTCTAAAACTCAAATCCCATACCAATTCTACCCCAGTATGTCAAACTGGCTGGAACAAACATAATTTTGACCCAAACAGTTTTAAACTTGAACTGAAATACCAAAACCGGAACACACTAAAGGAAATTCTCCTAGAGGAAGCTGTTAATCAGTTCAACAGCACTTTCCTTAAGATCCTAGATGTCCATGTCCTCCTTCTCACCAGAAAAATGAAAATGAACTCAGCTCCCTGGCTCACCAAAGAGACCAAAATAAGATTGCACAAAGAAATAGAACATGGCACCACTGGAGAGCCACAAAAACATAACAACTAGACAACAATTGCAAAAACTTAAAAATAAAACCAAGAAAGCTATTCTACAAGACAAAAAGAATTATTTCATACATTTGCAAAATAGGCACCAACATAATCCCAGAAAATTCTGGTCAGCAATAATAAATTACTTCGCCCTGGTAAACCCTCCACCCCACCATCAACCTCCACTACTGAAATCAAAGATATACCTAATTCTTTCAATAAATACTTCATTGAAACCATCTCCAAACTAGTTCAACAACAACCTACTACAAATACTAACAATCTCCTCAAACCCCCAGTCAACCCCAACACCACCTTCCAGTTCCAACATATCTCCACCAATTACATCAAAAAGTTACTAACTAAACTTAAACCTGTCCCCCTGGCAGGTGATGGCATTCCTGCAGAGTACCTTCAGCTGGCTGCCAATGAGATAGCCTACCTTATCTCCATTCTGATTAGCAGGTCCGTATCAGAAAGCAGTATACCACATATCTGGAAGACTTCCTACATTATCCCATTACATAAAGGTGGTACATCCACTGAACTCACCAGTTATTGCCCTATAGCCATCCTGTCCCCACTAGCAGAAATTCTTGAAAAATGTATACACTACCAACTCATGCCATACCTACTAAATAACCAACTACTCTCTCCAACCCAGCACGGATTCTGACTTGTCCACAGTACAACCACAGCCCTTCTCTCCTTTACAGACCTCATCAACCAAAACAGACACTCTGGTAAACTAATATCTGCCATATTCCTAGATCTCTAAAAGCCTTCGATATGGTTAATCATCCCAAAGTGCTCCACTCCCTTACTAATCACGGCCTTAGTCATCACTCCCTAGCCTGGTTCCAAAACTATTTGCAAGACAGACAACAATCAGTCCGATGGGACAACAACCAATCTACAAGGGTCTATTCTAGGTCCCCTTCTATTCTCCATCTTCATTAATGCTTTCCACATCTGCCAAGATGCAACTGTCATACAATATGCTGATAACTCAACTTTAGTCTGCTCAGCCAATAAACCCCACAAACTCCTCTCCATCACCCAAAAAGCCTTCCAAATTATGGACACATGGTTTCTTAATAAAAACCTTTTACTTAATGCCAAAAAGAAGAAACTTCTGCTATTTAAACCAAACAAATCAGCCCCAATACCCAACCCATTCAATATTTCATCCAGAGATGGGACTATCATCTCTTCAGTCACTCATGCCAAACTGTTAGGTGTCACTATTGACAACAACCTCAGGTTCAATATACATATAAATGAAACTATTAAAAACATCCACAAAAAACTGGACAGTCTTTATAAAAGTAATCCATTTCTAGCCCCAACTGCTAGAATAACCATAGGCTAAACCCACCTCCTCTCCCCACTACTATACGTTGCTCCCATCTTAATTAACCTACCTAAAACCAAAATGTCCAATTTCAATATCTGCTATAATCAGATCGCTAGATTTGCCACCAGTGCCCCCTACCGTGCTCACCACTTTCAGTCACTGCATCAACTTAATTGGCTTGAATTCCCAAATCTCTTCACACTTCATCAGCTCTCTTTTGCCCACAAATGCTTACTATTTCCCAATAAAACACCAGCACTATCTAACCTACTTAAATTACAGGCCAATCCCAGACAACTTTGCTTTAGTGACAAAAGACTAATCAAGGTGACCAAATCCAATAATTCTTTCCCAGCCACATAGGTAAAATCTGGAACTCATTACACTCAGCCATCACCTCAGCCAACTCAATAACTACATTCAAAAATGACTTAAAGAACATCTAATGCTCACTAGGCAATGCCCTTACCATCCCCCAGGCTGACCCTACCCCCTATTGCTCCCAGTCTTCTCTATCCTTTGCAGAGAAAGCATAATCAAAAACTCTTTCTCTACTCCATTTTTACTTAGATATCTTAAGCTATTTATCCTATAGAATCTATTACATTCTACACACAATCCGACTTTATACTTTAAAAACCATGAAATTTAGAAATATTTTTGCCATTACCAGGATCATTGCACTGTCAAACTGTAAAACCTATTCAATCTGGTAAACAATGTGTTTCTGTTACTTAAGCAACTATGTAATGTAAACCTTTGCAATCTTGTAAGACAATCTTTCCTAGACAATTTGCTTACTATGTATTAATTTGCGTACTATGTATTAATAACTCACCTGTATGTTAGTATTAGTCTGTGGAGCTTTTCTCCCCGGGCCTCTGCTGAAAATGGACATGTATCCAGTCGGAATCTCCTGGTCAACAAATGTAAAATAAATAATAAATAAATAAATGTATGGTAGTTTAGCATGTCTCTCTCAATTTTACCTCAGTCTGTGGAGCATTCTTCACTTTGAGACATAAAAAGTCAGGTCTACTTTAAACGAAAGCGGAATCCGTCGAATACGAATCTATCGACACATAAACAGTGAAACGTCGAATGCACTAAATAGCTAAATCGGAAATGTTGAATTGTCATAGTTGGCCTGTCTGCGATATAGCTCCGTAAGGTAAGTGTGCGATAGTTACGGACCTTAGGGTTAGGGTGCGGGTTAAGGTAAATGCATAGATAGGTAATGCATGTAAGGTTTAGTGTAGGGTTTTGTTAAGTGTATGTGTGTGGAATATTTACTTTGTGTGGGTAGAGTTCTGTAGGGTAAGTGTGCGGTAGTTACAGACCTTAGGGTTAGGGAGGGGTTAAGGTAGTGCATAGATAGTTGTGTATGTGGGGTTTAGTGTAGGGTTAAAAGTGGGGTTTTGGTGCTTTAATTTAGGGTTAGTAGTAGGGTTTTGGTTAGTGTATGTATGTGTTTTTGTTGTTGTGTTTGCGTAGGTAGTATGTTACAGGTGGTGGGGTTGGCTGACTATTGCGGTTTTGATGTTTAAATTTCATGGTTTTGTGTGTTCGACGTTATCGCGTTTCGCTGTTTATGTGTCGACGGATTCGTATTAGACGGATTCCATGTTCATTTAATTAAAGTAGACCCAAAAAGTCAGTGTTCCTCATTGTTCTGCAAGGATCTATCATGCATTCAACTTTAAGAATTTCAGGTGATATCCATGACAAATAATACTAAATTATATTAATTTGTCAATAGAACTTTTTTATAAGTATAAAGCAACACATTTTAACCATCTCATGAGCTTCCTAATTGAAGTTGTTTGTAAGGTGTAAGTAAGTGTTCTACATTTTGCCAGTTTGTTTCACATTATGAGAGGTAGTGTTCCACACTATAGAGATGGAACATTGAGATCTATGTTTTTTATATATATATATATATATATATATATATATATATATATATATATATATATATATATATATATATATATATATATATATATATATATATATATATGGGTCCCCTTCAAAACATCTAAAACCCATAACATCTAATTTCATAACATCGAGACCAGAACATCTAAAACCCATAACATCTTAAACTCATAACATCGAATTTCATAACATCTAAAATGTATAATATGTAATAGTGTATTAGCACTTATGTAAATGCTATAGGTTAATCTGTTAATCTTATAGTATCACTATGAGATGATGTAGTTTTCATTTCCATAGTTAGTATTTATATAGTGTAGGAATTAATACTCTTTATATAGTGTTTCTTTTGCTATTCTGGATGTGTTTTTAGGTCATACAGGCAAGTGATATAGACATTAAGTGTACGTTATTGGTTTACTAGCAATATGTTGAAGTGGCTTCGGATGAATCCGCTTCAACGAAAGGCAAGGGGTCGAATGGTGACAATGTCAAACCCGACATTGCCGAAGTACAAATCTCACCCCTATCTCGACCCATGTTAAAGCCCGTTCGTGGTCGCATTCGAGACATAATTCGGCAATGTCGGCATTGTCAAATTTCACGGTCGTGGGTCTATGTAAGCAGTGTTCGACCGAGTCTGGTCCGATATATTGATAGTAAACCTACATTCTTTATGGTGATTGTGATACAGCGGGGTTAGGAAATTAACTTTTTCCAACTGTAGTGTGATCTCAGAGTTGATATATTTAATTTATGGGGGTGGGGGGGTGGAACCCCCACATGGGGGGTGCAGAGAGGCTTGCCCCCTTGCAGAAATGTAACAAAAAGTGTGTTTGGTAGTTTGGTGTTGTTATATGTGGAGGGGATTTTAATTTAATGTGATTTGTAGTGTTCGATGTTCTGATGCACATTTTCAATGTCATGAAATTCGATGTTATGGGTTTTAGATGTTTATGTTATGAAATTAGATGTTATGGGTTTTAGATGTTTTGAAGTAGACCCATATATATATATCTATATATATATATATCTATATATATATATATATATATATATATATATATATATATATATATATATATATGTGTGTGTGTGTGTGTGTGTGTGTGTGTGTGTGTGTGTGTGTGTGTATTTTTAACAACTTGCCAGTGGGCTTGCTTTAGAAATATTTTACAACAGTTAATAACCATAGGGTTTTAGGTTTAAGTTTGGGAGGTAGCTAAATTATTACACAAATGATTAAGAGAATTTTATTTTGAATAAATTATTACTTTAATTCCACAAAGTAACTTAAGGTGCAGAGTTATTTATAAGTTCCAGTAAGTTTTCCTGCATGCAGGCATATTTTATGAATATGACAAATAATATATACGTTTTTGCTTCTCTCTCTTCTCCTTTTACAGACATGTCAGTACTGCAGGATCTGAGATCATTTTGGGACTGGATAGCACCAGGGGCAGAAGTTTTGTTTGAGGAGTTTGTGAGAGAGTCTAATCAGCAGATAGAAAGTTCTGGTAAGACAGCTAGTATAACAGCTACAGTGTTAGATCTCAGGGAGATTAAACCATTGGCAAAGAGATTGAGGCAGAAAAATCAGAAAGGGAGAGCAGATCCCTCACTTGGATAATAACTAGCAGCCAGTCTCCTGGTCACTTCACCTACAGCCTCCTCAACAGATAATATGGTCAATGTACAGTATTTAGTGGATGGCAGATAACAGGTTCAGGCAGTTGATGAGCCTTTGGAGGGGTTCTTAGATGCATTGTCTGGGAATGCCTAGGCATTTTGACATGATCATAGAGAAGAGGTTTGGGAATTCTCAATGGACTTTTAGTGCAGGTTCCATTGCTGAAGCCCTAGATACAAGAGCCCCCTTGTCTTCAGTCTTCTTTTAGCCCCTCTTACCTAGTCAGCAGCCTGCAGTGAGGTAAGGGAGTACTTTTACAGTGATGGAGATCAACCTAGTAGCTAGCTTGATGGCAGACATAGACAGGTGTTATTTTACCAGGGGTAGCTATTACAGTACAAATCCCCACTGTGATAAAGGATAAAATCTATCAGACAGAATACATTGACCATTTGGAATTCAGTGGTTGGTGGAGATGGAAGACCCGGGAACCACAGATTTAATAGCTGCTTTGGCTGTTTTAGGGAAAAGACAAATGAATGAGTTCAAGTTGCGGAATTAGGACAAACACAGATTTATACATGGCAGCAATTACACTGGAACACCAAAGGCGGAGGTGTGTCCATATTCATTAAAGATATCCACACCTCCAGGCTAGTTGCTCAGCATAATGCAGCCGAGGTTATCCAAGTGCAACTAACTCTGGGCAAAACTGCAATCCAAATTGTAGCTTGCTACATATCACCCACCATGCCCCAGGACTCCCACTTCTCTTTTCTTGATGTACTGAAAAATATTAGGGTTCAACCAAACACCCTAATAATGGGCGATTTCAACTAGCCCGCCATTAACTGGGAAAACTGCTCATGTACCAACTCCTTCGCTCAACACTTTCTAGAATTCATACACTCCAATGCCTTCGATCAACTTATCCACAACCCCACCAGGGGCAACAATATCCTAGATCTAGTCATTACCAACATGAGTGACCGGTGTTCCACACCTGAAGTCAACGCCTCATTGGTCCGATCCGACCATAAGCTAATTACCCTAGATATCCACTTCCTGCCTCCACCCCCCATTAAGGATACCATGGTAAAGAATTTCTCCAAAGCCAGCTTCATGCTTCTTAAGATAGAAGTGGTGAACTTCATGACACCCATGCAGATGGAAAATACAGTTATGACTACTGAATCCTACACAATTGCACTTTATAAGCACTTACATGAGTGCATGGATCATGCTATCCCAAACAGAACCAAGACGCTATCCTCCAAAAAAAGGAAGCCAATCTGGTGGTCCCCTGCCATAAACAAACTGTACAACAGAAGGAAGAAACTGTTGCAAAAGAGAGAAAATACCATGAGTGGAGGAGTTCACTGGTCAGCCTCAGTAAGAAGCTGCGATCCCTGATTAAATCCTCCAAAGCTAGTTATGAAAACAAAATTGCCACTGATTCTAAAGACAACCACAAAGCATTCTATAGCTATGTCAAGAATCTCAATGGCAACACTCAGATCTGCTCTGAGTTACAGCACAATGGCACTAAATATACAGACCCAACTGATATTGCCAACATCCTGGTAGATAGGTTCAGTGCTAACTTTACCTCCCTCTCACCCCTTTTGGCATCTCAATGGCAACACTCAGATCTGCTCTGAGTTACAGCACAATGGCACTAAATATACAGACCCAACTGATATGGCCAACATCCTGGCAGATAGGTTCAGTGCTAACTTTACCCCCCCTCTCACCCCCTAAAGAGCCCATCTCTATACCAGAAGAATTCAAAGTTCCTGTAATCATGGCTGCACAAGTAAAAACCACACTCTCCAAAGCCAAGAACACAGCATCCATGGGACCAGACAACATCCCAGGCTGCATTCTACATGAACTACAGAACAAACTGGCACCCCACTTAAGTAACATGTTCAGTCATAGCCTCACCTCAGGCTTTGTGCCTGCTGAATGGTGCACAGCAATGGTTATCCCACTCCACAGACCCTGGGAACTACCGCCCCATTAGCCTGACGAGCCTGGTCTGCAAGGCCATGGAACATATTATCATGGAACTTATAAACAAAGACATTGGTAATCTCCAAACTCTGGACCCCACCCAGTTCGGGTTTGTAAAAGGCAGATCATGTCTCATAAACCTGATAGACTTCTTTGAAGCAGTCACCAAAGCCATTGACAAGGGTAAGGTGATTCACACAGCCTATCTAGATCTTGCTAAGGCTTTAGACACCATTCCCCCACTCCGGAATTATAGATAAACTCACTAAACTAGGTATAAATCCCTATGTCACAAGATGGGCTGCCAACTGGCTCACTGACAGAACCCACACTGTGAAAGTAACAGACTCCAAGTCCGACTTCAGACCAGTGACAAGTGGAGTACCACAGGGTTCAGTCCTGGGTCCTCTCCTGTTTGGTATCTACTTCTCTGAAGTACAGGCTAACACAGAAGGTCTTTGGCTAATGAAGTTCGCAGATGACTGCAAACTAGGATCCATAATCAAAACTCCTAATGATGTGGACATCCTACAAAAGGGCCTCACTGAGACAGATGCCTGGTGTCAAAGCCATGGCCTCAAGCTCAATGCCAAAAAGTGCATTGTCATCCCCTTTGGTAAAAACTCTGTACCCATGAACTACAACATAGGCGGTAGTATACTTAACACCGAAAGTGTGATAAGAGACCTTGGGATACAGGTGGACAGTATTCTCTCCTTTGATAATCACATTGCCACAGTAGTCAGGAAATCCTTCTACATGGCACACCTCATCACAAAAGGTTTCTCATCCAGAAAAAAAGAGGTCATTGTTCCCCTCTACTCATCACTCATTAGACCCATTATAGAGTACAATGCCCCTTTTGGTATGTACCTCACAAGACATCTACAACAATTGGAAAGGCCGTAGAAATACCTCACAAAGAGGATTACTGGCCTCAAACAGATGTCCTACGCAGACCGTCTCAAAAAACTCTAGATTTACTCCATCGCATATCGCCTGCTCAAAGGTGATCTCTGCCTAACATACAAAGCTGTGTCAAACCCAGAGCTGTTGGACATGCTCCACTTAAAGAAATCCCAATCCCTCCAAGCTACATGCTCTAGGGGCCTAAACCTTGTCACCACAATAAACAGAACATGCTGGAGAGATAGATTCCTGTCCCAGAGACTTCTCATACTCTGGAATAAACTACCTATCTATATCAAACAAAGCTCCTCTTTAGCACTCTTCAAGAAAAATCTTGATGATTGGATGGGAAATAGGAAATTCACCCTGGGGATCACCTCTGTGGCTCTGCTCAACAGTGGCACAGGAAAATCATTTTCTTGGGTGGCAAAAGCCAGGGTACCTTTTTGGCTGGGCTTGTATAGGCCCCAGGGCCGATAGCCTAGTACCTACCTATGAACCTATGAACCTGCAGCAGGTGTTGCCTTTCCTCTCATGTTTTGACCCACTGGGAGACCCCACCCATTAGGGCAAGGGTGGTCTGGATGTGGTATGACCAGAAGTGCTGGAAACTCACCATCAACTTCTTTCAGCTGTTCCCATTAGTGGTCGCCACAGCGGATCATCTGTTTCCATTTCTTCCTGTCCTCTGCATCATGCTCTTTCACACCAACCGCCTGTATGTCCTCTCTCTCCACATCCATAAACCTTATCTTAGGCCTTCCTCTTTTCCTCTTACCTGGCAGCTCCATCATTAGCATCCTTTTCCCAATATACCCAGCATCCCTCCTCAGCACATGTCCAAACCAATGCAATCTTGCCTCTCTTGCTTTGTCTCCAAACTGTCCAACCTGAGCTGACCCTCTAATATACTGATTCCTAATCCTGTCCATCCTAGTCACACCCAGTGCAAATCTTAACATCTTTAACTCTGCCACATCCAGCTCTGACTCCTGTCTTTTCGTCAATGCTACCGTCTCCAACCCATATAACATAGCTGGTCTCACTACCCTCTTGTAGACCTTCCCTTTCACTTTTATTGGTACCCGTCTGTCACAAATCACTCCTGACACTCTTCTCCACCCACTCCACCCTTCCTGTACTCTCTTCTTCACCTATCTTCCACACTCACCATTACTCTGAACTGTTGATCCCAAGTACTTAAACTCATCCACCTTTACCAACTCTACTCCCTGCATCCTCACCATTCCTCCACCCTCCCTCTCATTTACACACATATATTCTGTTTTAGCCCTGCTGACCTTCATTCCTCTCCTCTCTAAAGCATATCTCCACCTCTCCAGGGTCTCCTCAACCAAGTGCTGGAAACTGCTGTTCGTGATTTAGATGAGCAGCATCCTGATGCATCGATAATCATTATGACTGACAGACCTGCTAGGCTGCTAGTGGTCAAGAGGAGCATGTAGATAAGGGGAAAGGCTTGCTGGTTTTTAATAATGGCAAGTGCTCCTGGTCTGCTTGTTGCTTTGCACATGTTTGTACACATTATAAAGCTCATCACTGCTAGGCTGCCACACAGCTTTCCTAACCAGAGCTTCTAGACTATTTAATCTTATCCCAGCTTGTCATATTGCACAACATCACCTACAATCTGACTCACTGTCCTAATCTAGCTAGCATCCTTCAAGTATACCCCCTCAGTCGACATCTCCATTAAAAGGATAAGTCACCAAAGCTAATAATCAAGCCAGAAACTTCCTTTACTCCTCTCATGTCACTTAGCTATGGAACTCCTTATCATTTCAAATCAAACTACTTAACAAAAGTAAGACTTTCAAAGACCTCAGAGAACATCTTAAATAAATAGTCATGTACCTGCTCTGGCCCTGACCAATGTGTCTACCACCTATACAATCCTATACTTTACATACGTCTTCTTTCCTCCTGTCCACCCCCTATTCTATGTAGCCATAGGTTGTCCATTGGGTGCACCTAATTTACCTTCCACACCACCTGAATCCCTCACTATTCCATGCCTACATAACTGCTACCCACGTGCACTAATTTTAGTGTCATCTCTCTTGCTACTTGCAGCTATTGCTGTCATTTGGTGCCAAAGTAAATTGGCACAACTGAGGCTTCCCCTAATAATTGTTTCTCATGTTCTTACAAGGGATTAATGTTTTCCTGACTAGGTATCTTACTGTTTCAACATGGCCTGCATTTTTTTACTTTGCTACAGTGTTTTACTAATGATCCACTGTTACCACAACACTGCTTCATACCAATATATATACCTGCACTTTCAGTCTGATAATGTATATCTTTTTTCTGTCAGACGTTATTAATATTTACAGCATATGAATGCATGCATATCATGAGTCACAGTTTTGATGTTTGTATTGGAATGTGTGTCTATTTGAGCTTTTTATACTTTGAATGTATATAAGAGTCACTGTTATTTGATATTTGTATTGCACATTGTCTCTATCGGAGATTTTCTTCCTAGGTCTCCGCTGCAAAAGGATAACTTTTACTTATCCAGCTGTGCTCAGAGTGGCAGGAATTTTTAAGCCCCCCCCACCTCATTCTCTTTCAAATCTCTACACTGGGGTTCATTCCAAAAAAAAGAAGAAAGGAGAGTTTAGATGAATATGTCATCTATCTTTTCCCAAGGTTCCTTGGTCAATGATTTCGTCAGTAAGGATGAGTCCTGGTCCCATTATGCTTCTCTAGATGAGACAACATGAGTTATCAAGAAATTTCAGGCTCTTTGGTTGGCAAAATTGGTACTGAATCCACATTTGGTTACTTCCCATTTGCAAACAAGATTGGTCAATTTTAGGCATGAACTTTATGGGTAATTTTATTTTGATATGGCCATACTGATAGGATGTGTGGTGACCTATGTCACATTCAAGAGCAGAGGGCACTGCAACAGTCCACTATCTGGATGATTTCTTGGTTATTGGCAATGGGAATCAGGGTACACAGGAAGGCATGGATCACTTTATTAAGTTATGCCAACAGTCCAGGGGGAACCACCTGGAGAGGATAAGACTGATGGCCCACTCAAACATTTTGGGGTTCGGGATTGTTGTCTCATCAGCATCGGTAAAATTACCAAAAACCAAGTTAGACAGATTGCAAGAGGCTATTAACTCCTTTTTAGTCCCTCACAAGGAGAAGATTGAGGAGGTTATGGAACTTTTAGGACTTCTCAATTTTGCCTGCTGAGCAGTATCTCCATACAGGATGTTTAACTGATCTCTGGCCAATTTGTTGAAAGGGACCATAAAAAACATCAACAGGAGAAAGTGACTAGATGCTTGAAAGATGACCTTCACTTATGGCAAAACTTTCTTGTGCACTTCAATAGCATTTTCCCGTGGTAGGAGAACTAGGTTTCTTCTGAAGCTGTTCACTTGTTAGCTTACACAGCTAGGGGCAAAGGGATGAAAGCCTTCTTGAGTGGTTTGGTGCTCCTTGGCCAGGATTGTGGTCAGTGCAGCAGAAGACAAATATTGTATTTTTAGAACTCATGCCAAGCTGGGTTGCCGCAGTAGTGAAGCAAGACCAATTCATGAACAAGTGGGTAGTGTGTGTCACTTAGATAACCAGGTAATAGTGAGGGTGTCAGTGAAACAGACATGCAGTTCACTTTGGTTTTGGTCCTTTTTAAGACTGCTAGTCCTTCATAGTCTCCAGAATAACTTAACTTTTTTTTTCTGCTAGGCACATTCTGAGCAAATGCAACCTGATGGTCAACAGTCTTTCTTACTGGCAGATATCCAAATTTCACAAATGGAATTCCCCAGTGTTATCTCACCAGAGATGCTGCTGATTGGAGAAGAGTGATGTTTTAGCTGTTAAAGAGCTCCTCAGCAAATAACAAAAAATGGCCTATGGGTCTTCCATGCAGTCTTTTTGGAAGTTTCATGATAGATTTCATGGTCCCGCTTCCTTGTCACACATTATGTGGTATCCAGGTGTTTAGTATATGAGGCAGCTAAGACCTTTCAAATTTAGTTAGCAGCACTTGGTTTGTGAGGTTTAATGGGTTGCCTGATTACTCAAACCACTGGGCTAGTGCCTTATCATTGAAAGTCTGGGAATGGGTACAGAGGCTTGCATAGGATAGGATAGTAAGCAGCCCATTAGCAGGGCCCTAATGTGCTCTATCGTTCAAGGTGTACACTTAGTGGTTGATGATTATCATACATATGCCATGTGGGCTATGTGATTTTATTGGCTGTATGTGAGGAACTCAGGGTCAATGAGCTCTTGCAGTCATTAAGCTGGAGAGATGTCACTGTGACTTGAAATCTGGTTTTGGTTTGGATCTTAAATTCCAAATCTGATCAGCTGGGAGTAGGCCATTATGTACCATAGGATAGGACTTCTTCTGTGATTGCTTTTCTGGTGTGGTGGACACTGACCCTTTGTGAGGTAATGAGAGGTGCTTCCCTTCATAATTTTGCATTCCAGCTGCCATATGGTTACCTGAACATGCACCAAGATTTAGACACAATGCTTTGTAAGGCACTGAAGGTGTGTGGGTTACCCATGCAGGGTTATACTTCCCATTTGCTTGGAATCAAAATTATCTTTGATCTGACCAAGGAAGATCACTCTGTAGAAGTGATAAACAGGTAAATGGTCATCAAGAGTTTTTTGTTGCTGTTGTTGTTGTTGTTGTTGTTGTTGTAGTATAATCAATAATCCTGCTACTGGATGTTAATTGATGGTTAAGTTTTTATTTTTTTGTTTCAGTTATCAAGTATGAAGTAATACTGGGGAATTCATTTATAACAGAGGTAGCAAAGAGATCAATTATATGGCCCAGTGGACTGAAATTGGGGCTTTTATCTTAGGATGTGATGTGGAAGGACTTCCCAGGGTTAAATTTGCATCAGTTGTGGCCAGCAATGGATTTCCTCATTGTTCAGGTGGGCCCTCCTCAAGGTTTGTTAATCCATTTGGGGGAAAATTACACTGGTGCTATCAGTAAGCAACATTTGTTATCTACAATATTTAGAGATTTGACAATGCTAAAGGGACAGTTTTCCGTCATGCTGGTCATTTGTTTCACTATCATATTGTGGCTACAATGGGTTGGAATAATGAAACCAGAGGTGTTGGTGCTTACAAGAAGGTTCATCATCAAAGATTGGCCAGGGCAGTCACTCTCTTTGGGCTTTTCAGTCATAGGACACTGCTGATAGAGATCCATTATGGCCTTCCCCTGGATAGACAACATTTATGACACACTGAACTGGATTTATTTAATTTGAATTTTACAACTTGTCTGCAAGATAGCATTGTTTCTGTCTTAAGCACTGTGTGTGCCAGCAGAAGACTATTAAAGTTTATTGTTTTAAAGTTAATAAACAGGGTAGGGAGTTGTTTAATAAAAAAAATAATAACGGACAAATGAAAAATAAATATAGTGTGTTGGGAATAGCTGGGCAGATCAGTGAATGTTTAACGTGTTAATGATGAAGTTGAAGTCATATAGGTATGGCTCTGTAATAGTATTAAAATAAATATATATATGTATGTATGTATATATATATATATATATATATATATATATATATATATACATACACACACATATGGGTCTACCTCTTCCTACAAAATTCACACTTCCCTGAACAGTAGTTCACAGAGACCGCTGGTTTGAAGGCTCTCTTTCTGAAAGTCCACTTCACCGGAAGCTAAATCTCTGAAAGTGCAAGCTTCATGTTGTGCTATAGTTGTGCCTTTAAATGAGTTCAACCTTTGACATCGCTGCAGTTGTGAGGCATCATGGATGTTATAGTAGTGTCTGCAATGTTCAGCATATGGTAAATGAGTTTTACACCAATTGTAACTTTGAAATGGAGATCACACTACAGTAAGGATAGGGAAATCTACCCTTGCTGTTACTGTCGTGCGATTTCGGAGTTGGTATATATAATTTGCAGGGGGTGTGGGGGTCACCGGGACTTGCCTCCCTGCAAAAATGTTAGGAAATGTGTACTTTTTTGTTTGTAACTTTTCTGTATGTTAATTTTGATTGTTTTGTAGTTTGAAGAGGTCTCTTTTTGAACTACTGTAGTTTTGGCAAAGTGGTGTCATTTAATTGAGGTTCGGTGAAGTGTGAATTCAGCAGGAGGAAGTAGACCCATATATACATATATATATATATAGAGAGAGAGAGAGAGAGAGTGAGTAAGGCAACAGTAGTCACATTATTAAGGTAGGAAGACCACTCAGCAAACAACCAGATATGGTCCCTTTTATGGTAGAACATATGTATAAGATGGGGAACCTAGCACATTCTTTGGTTTGTTATTCATAGGAACTTTTTCTCTCAAAATTATTTTTTTATTTTTCAAATACATTTGAATGAATTCCATAGTATTTATACATAACATCTTAAATAACTATGTACACTATTTACATTAGCCTGACACTATAACAAATCTTAATGTATACAGTTACTTTATAAGTATGTCCAATCCATTATCAGAGTGTCTGATTAATTATTGTATAGTGTCAATCAATGATAAGACTTTTCCCCAAGGGTTGTTGATAAATGGCTTTGGATAAATTATTAGTTCTTTAATTTTAATTTCCAATAATGCTGTGGTCTTCAGTAGGCTGTAGAAGTCTTCCAAAGTTGGTATTGTGTTTGTATTCCATCTTCTTCTTATACATTTCCTTGAAATTGCAAGTATAGTCCATACTAGATACATGTTTGGCCTATTCAAATGAGGACCTTCATTCACTTTTAATAATACAAGAGCTTTAGTTAAATGAAATGATTCATTAAATAAAGCTTGTAGAAAGTTATTAATACTATTCCAAAATGTCTTACTTTTAACACAATCAAAGAAAATGTGCTTCCAATCTGCATTGTGTACTTGCTCACATCTCCAACATATTCCTTTTATGGAAGAACTAATTTTACTGATTCTATCTGGGGTTAAGAATGCTCTGTGAAAGCATTTCCAATTAAAAACTTTCCAGTATTGTGTAAAGGATGTATATTGTAAAGATAATAAGATATTTGTTTTAATATCTTCGGTTAACTGTATTGAGTGTCCTTTTGTTATATATTTCCAATATGAGGTTTTGGTTGTTGTTTTATAGTTTACCAATATTTTGTAAAATTTTGAAATACTGTTTCCCATGTCAAAGTCATTATATATGATTTCATGGGTCTACTATACTAAACCTACAGTACACAACACCGACAACCACAACACTGACACCACAAGAACGAAACCGCAAAAACAAGAAAGTTCACATGCCCGACAAACCACAATCCCGACAGTTAACAAAATAAAAAGTTCACTGTTCTACACAACACACACACAACACAAGCACACCAACAACCTAAAAACCTACACTACATCTTACACACAACTATATATGCACTACCCTTAACCCAAACCTTAACCCTAAGGTCCATCACTATCGCACACTTACCTTACACGCACCCTAACCCTAAATCCCTCACTATCGCACACACACCTTACCCGCACCTTAACCCTAAATCCCTCACTATCGCACACTTACCTTACCCGCACCCTAACCCTAAGTCCTTCGCTATCGCACATTCACTTTACCCGCACCCTAACCCTAAATCCCTCACTATCGCAGACTTACTGAGTCACGCTCACACATTTCCCATGTCGGTGTTTTCGCTGTCGGAATTACAAGTTGTCGGTTATCTGCTCCGTCAGTCTTCTGGCATCGGTGATGTGATTGTCGAACTTCCGAGCTTTCGGTCTAACATAGGGAACCCGATTTCATTTATGTATTTCGTAAATTTAGGTATTGCTTTAAATGAAGAATTGTTAATTATTCTACTTATATCTTGTGACTATGACAGAATACTCTGTAAAGTTAGCCAGTCCTATTGTGAAATTTTGTATGTTGTTTTTATTACTTACATATCTAAAACCTTTAGTTCTTTTATATATTGGAGCAAACAAACAAGTCCTTTCTGTTCCCAAGAATGAATAATCTCTCTACATATTTTATGTAGAAAGTTCTTTGTGACTATAAATGGTGTTAAAAGATCAAACCAGATTTTTAAATCTATATTTGCATTAATAATTTTCCTAAATGAGTCAATGTAATAATTAATCATATGAGTTTTAGTGGGTTTAGTCATGTTATGTTATATTGCATACTAATACATAATATCTGCAATGGCAAATTGTTTTTATCTATTTGAAATTTTTTTTGTAAATCAAATTCATTTATTGATATTACAGTTAGTAATTCTTTCCAATTTTCATTGCAATTTGGACTTATCCAGTCTGAGACTGTTTTAGATATTGATGCTTTTATATATGTTTCTATAGCCAGAAAGTTTAATCCTCCCTGTTTCCATGGTCTGGGGAAACCATAAAAATTTTATTAGGCATGAATTTATTTCTTTAAGTATATTCCTTTCTGGTAACAGTTGTATTGCCAAGGCTACATACAGGATCTTGGGCAGTAAAACCATTTTATTAACTGTAGTCTATCTTCAAATGTTAATATTATTTTGTTCCATTTTTCCACAGAGATTTTAATTGTATTGATGATATTGTTGTAGTTTTTTGAGACTAATTCATTATTATCCTTTCATAACTCAATTCCTAGATATTTTAAGGATGATTCTTGTTTCCCTATGATGTGATCCCCCTTAGTCTGCAGTTCTTTTTTTTTATTTAAAAATAAAAATTTTGATTTATTGAAATGGAGTCCTGAAGTCATGTGAAATTTGTCAATTAATATATAGGGTTGCCACCTTTTCAAATGGCCAAAGTGGGTAATTTTTGGTACAAACATCAGATTTTACAGGCTGACACATACCCACGGTCAGTACAAAGGATATAACTTAACTTTTTTTGCCTAAATAGAAGCTTATTTTTGTAGCATTTTAATTGCTTATTCTGTTTCGTATAACATTTGGTCATTTTAGATACAGAATAACTGTTTTATGCAACTATTACATAAAATATAGGAAATAATTATGTCCTAAAATCTCAGGACATTTGCCATTTTTACAATTTTTTGTCAGGACACAACTGCCCAAAGAGGGACTGACCCTCGCAAAGTGGGACAGGTGGTAACCCTAATTAATATAGCTAATTCTTCTAATGTCTGTTTTGTATTAGATAATGTTAGTAATATGTCATCAGCTAATAGGATTACTTTAGAATTGTATTGTTCATAAACATCTAGTTCTTTGATTTTTATATTGTTACGAATTGAATCTGCCAATATTTCAATAGCCAGAGCAAATAGAATCGTTAGTTTGCTTTTATTTTTTGTATTACTGTATTGCCTTTCTATATTTTGAATACTGTAGTTTGTTTTCTTTACCTTGTGTTTTGCTTGCATTCTGTTTTAACAGCATATTAAAACTTCCAAAGAGACCACAGCTCTCTCTGTTCTGAGTCAGGCAGAATTTTTTCACGCCCTCCCACCCATTTAAGTTGTCTTGTTAAATACCACTGTCTTTCCAGTTGCCCTCTTATGTTAATCTGACCATATATCTCATTTCTCTCTACTTTCACTGGCTTATGTGAGTAATCACAAAATCATCATTTTGAAATCCCACCCTTCAATTATTTAAATTTATTGGCCATCCTACAGTATTTCATAGTACCAAAATACAAAAGTGACCACCCCTTTCAATCCATCTTGCTGTTTTAAAAATAGTAACTCTCCACTAAACCTTAACTTTTTAAACAGGTAAAACTCAAGTTACCTACTTTCACATCTAACTTCTCTAGTGCACACTGCAGAGTGCATTCTTTTCAATCTTACCTTTAAGCATCCCTGTGACTAGCACTTTCTCTAATACCTGCTGGAAAGCACTAGGAAGCCTTAAACTCATACAAACACTGAACTCTCCTTGTTAACAAGGAGAAATTAATAGTAGGCACTAAACAGCCTATAATTGCAAAGTACCTTGCTAAGGAAACAGCTCCTATACTTTACAAAGAAAAAAAAAAAGCCCCAAACCAGGCATGTCCAAGGGTCAGCTTCCGGTGATTTCTCCTGTCCACCTGGTGAATCTGGGCATACTGGGGCAATGCAGCAATTGCCTCATGTACACAGACAACCCTCTCCTCCTACTACCCAACACTACAACCTGTGAGAGATGCACTTACATAGCCAAAATGGAAGCAAAGCTCTCTCCACCCAAGATTGTGCTAAACAGTCAAGAGGAGAAGGTTAACACCCACACTACACCTCAAGCAACACATAGCCCTTCTAAACCCGCACCACCAACACCCACATATAGCAACACTAAATCCACATATGCAGAGGCCCTTAACTGTAACCTGCCCAAGCAACAAAGACCTCTGAAGCTGAAACACAAACAAACACCAATCACAACCAATGTGTCACATAGTTCACAACACCAGTGTACCACCCAGCAACAGCCCCTAAGGCAAGACAATGTACCTAACACTTTAGTCATAGGTGACTCTATAGTCCAGCACACTGATGTCCCTCTCACCAGGTTGAATAAGGAGAAAATTACAGTCAGCTGCCTGTCGGGTGCCAGGATCCACCACATAACGCATGCACTCAAGTCACTCCACAACAAGTACAAATATGACTCTGTCATTGTCCATGTTGGAGTGAATGACTTGAGACGTACCTCCCTGGACTACATGAAAAGAGACATGGAAGAGCTCTCGGATCATGTGGCCCAGGCAGGTATGACCCTAGCCCTGAGTAGCATCCTGCCTTCACCCAGAATGATACCACAATATAAGGATAAAATGATTGACTTCAACAATTGGCTAAGCTTATGGTGTCATTCAAAGGGGATCCAGTATCTGTCTGCCTGGGATGACATGATTGACAGACCATGATGCTTTGCCAGAGATGGTCTGCACCTGTCACCCCTGGGATTCAGGTTACTGGCTAAGGCTCTTGCCACCCCTATAGTGCCTTTTTTAGGCAAACTTCAAAGGACAAAACCACCACTGTAACAGGTACCAGCATGCAAAATCTGAAGGTAATGCTACTCAATGCTAGAAGTCTAAACCTCAAAATGCACTCTCTCGAGGCACTCCTAAAAATGGAGAACATCGATATCTGTGCAGTAACTGAGACCTGGTTCAAGGCTCCAGAGAGCACCCCTGCAATACCAGGCTACAACTCTTACCACACTTTTCGTCCACCAAACCAGGA
Organism: Protopterus annectens; assembly: GCF_019279795.1. Lineage (NCBI taxonomy): Eukaryota > Metazoa > Chordata > Ceratodontiformes > Protopteridae > Protopterus > Protopterus annectens. Next base: position 302,991,055 of record NC_056748.1, read on the forward strand.
CCTAAACACTAAAGGTGGAGGAGTGTCAATATTCACCAAGGATATTCACACCACCAGGCTAGTTGGCCAACACAATGTGTCTGAAATTCTCCAAGTGCAACTAACACTAGGTAAGACTGCAATCCAAATTGTAGCTTGCTACAGATCCCTCACCATACCCCAAGATTCTCACTACACCTTTCTAAACATACTGGAAAATATTAAGATAGAACCAAACACCCTAATACTGGGTGATTTTAACTACCCTGCCATTAACTGGGAGAACTACTCATGTCCCAACACCTTTGCAACGGTTCTTGGAATTCATAAATTCCAACGCCTGGATCAACTAATCCATAGTCCCACCAGGGGCTCCAATATCCTAGACCTGGTCATTACCAACATGGGAAATTAATGCTCCATACCTATGGTCACCCCCTCGTTAGTCAGGTCTGACCATAAGCTAATCACCCTTAACATCCACATTCCGCCCCCACCCCCAGTAAAGAAACCACCATAAAAACTTCTCCAAAGCCAACTTCATGCTACTCAAGTCAGAAGTGACAAACTTCATGACACCCATGCAGACGGGAACTGAAAGTTCAACTGCTGAATCCTACACTAAGGCACTGTAATGAGCACATCCACTCATGCATGAATCGCCATCCCAAATAGAACCAAAATGCTCTCATCCAAAAAAGGAAGCCAATCTGGTGGTCCCCTGCCATAAACAAACTTTACAACAAAAGGAAGAAACTTTTGCAGAAAAGAGGAAAATCCCAGGATGCAAAAAACTCCCTTACTAGCCTCAGTAAGAAACTGAGATGCCTCATAAAATCCTACAAAGCTAGTTACAAAAATAAAATTGCCAAAGATTCTAAAGACAACCACAAAGCATTCTATAACTATGTCAAGAATATAAATGGCAATGCTCAGATCTGCTCTGAGCTAAAACAGAATGGCATTAAATATAGTGATCCGAAGGATATTGCCAATATCCTGGCAGATCGATTCAGTGCCAACTTCACCCCCTCTCACCCCCTAAATGGCCCATCACAATACCGAAGATTGCCAAATTCCAGTAATAACGGCCACACAGGTACAAAACGCACTCTCTAAAGCCAAGAATACAGCATCCATGGGACCAGATGACATCCCGGGCTGTGTACTACATAAACTACAATATGAACTGGTACCTCACCTAAGTGTCATGTTTAATCATAGCCTCACCTCAGGTTTCATGCCCACTGAGTGGCACAGAGCTACAGTTATCCCAATCCACAAGGGGGGATCCACCTTGGATCCTGGAAACTACCGTCCCATCAGTCTGACAAGCCTTATCTGCAAGGCCATGGAGCGTATTATCATGGAACTTATAAACAAAGACATTGGCAACCTTCAAACACTGGACCCCACCCAGTTTGGGTTTGTGAAGGGCCGATCTTGTCTCCTGAACCTGATTGACTTCTTTGAATCAGTCTCCAGAGCCATGGACAAGGGTAAGGTGGTCCACACAGCCTATCTAGACCTTGCCAAGGCCTTTGACACCATCCCCCACTCTGGAATCATAGATAAACTTACTAAGTTGGGCATTAATCCCTATGTCACCCAATGGGTTGCTAAATGGCTTACTGATAGAACCCACACTGTAAAAGTAGCTGACTCCAAATCCAGCTCCAGACAAGTGACAAGTGGAGTACCTCAGGGTTCAGTCCTGGGGCCACTCTTGCTTGGCATCTACTTCTCTGAAGTACAGGTCAACACTAAGGGACTCTGGCTAACAAAGTTTGCAGATGACTGCAAACTGGGAGCCATTATTGAATCCCCAAATGATGTGGATACTCTACAAAAGGGCCTTACAGAAACAGATGCTTGGTGCCAGAGCCATGGGCTCAAGCTCAATGCCAAGAAATGTATTGTTATCCCTTTGGGAAAAACATGTATCCATGAATTACCATATAGGTGGCAGTACACTAAACACAGAAACTGTGATAAGAGACTTAGGGACACAGGTGGACAGTGGTCTCACCTTCGATAACCACATCGCCACAACAGTCAGGAAATCCTTCTATGAGGCACACCTCATCACAAAGGGCTTTTCATCCAGAAAAAGGGGGTCATTGTCCCACTGTACTCATCCCTCATTAGACCCATTATAGAATACAATGCCCCATTTGGTATGTACCTCTCAAGACATCTGCAACAACTGGAAAGGCCTCAGAAATACCTCACTAAAAGAATCACAGGCCTAAAGCAGATGCCCTATGCTGACCGCCTTAAAAAACTCCAGCTATACTCTGTCGCATATCGTCTACTCAGAGGCGATCTCTGCTTAACATACAAGGCCATGTCAAACCCAGAGCTGTTGGACATGCTACACTTAAAGAAATCCCAATCCCTCAGAGCTACACGCCCAGGGATCTAAACCTTGTCATCACAATAAACAAAACATGCTGGAGGGATAGGTTCCTGACCCAGAGACTCCCCAGACTCTGGAATAGATTGCCCATACATGTCAAGCAGAGTGCCTCTTTGAACCTCTTCAAGAGGAACCTTGACGATTGGATGGGAGAAAGGAAATTCACCCCAGGGATCACGTCAGTCGCCCTGCTAGACAGGGGTCCAGGAAAGTAAATAATGTGGGAAGAAATAGCCAGGGAATTGTTATGGCTAGGCTTGTATAGGCCCTAGGGCTGATAGCCTAGTACCAACCTATGAACCTATGAACCTATGAACCTATGAACATGGGACATCCTTGTTTAGTGCCTTTTGTTATATGTATAGATTCAGAGGTAAAAGGACCTAACTTGGCATACACTACATTATTTGTATATTTATATATTATTTATGAGATGAACAAAGGATGCAGGAAATTCAAATAGCATTAGGATTTTGAATAAATAGTCCCAATATAGGGAATCAAAGGCTTTCTCTATATTTAAACCAAAGTGTTTCTTTATTTTCTTTATTAACATAATCTATAAGAGAAATTATCATTTTAATATTGTCATGTGTGTTTATGATATATAAATCCAAGCTGATCATTATTTATTGTTTTGGATAGTGGTATTTTCATTCGGTTAGTTAATGTTGTCATAAATATCTTATAGTCATTATTTAATAATAATGAGTTACAGAGGTTTGGGGATTTCTTTTCCTTTCAAGGAATATCTCCAAGAGGGTGGTATTAAAGCTTGTGACTGAATTTCTAATAGAGTTTTATGGAAGAGGGATAGTATCTTTGAAGGAAAAAGTTTATATATTTCCATAATTATGCCATCTATACCTGGAGTTTTATTATTTTTAACCTCTTTTATTGTATCTGTAATTTATTTGTAGGATATGAGTGCTTGCAAATCTAGTTTTAATTTTACTGGTATTTTTTTATATTAGAACATTTTTCATCTAGATTTAATTGATCTGTATGTATATTTTCTTTTTGGAAATGTTCCATAGTGATTTCTATAGCCATCAAGAATGTCACCTATATCTGAGACATTTTTCCCTTTCTTTTCATGGAAAATAATTTTAATGTTATTAGCTTTTGATTGTAGTTTGACTCTTGTGGATAAATTATGTAGAAGTGGCCACGGTATTAATTTTTAGTTTTTCTAAAGCTAAGCTAGTTTTGTGTTAGAATTTTATTGCATTTATTGTTTAATACTTCTACTTTCTTTTTCATCTCCAAATGATTTTGATTTTCTTCAGCTTTTACTCACAAAAGTTTGGACTGTACATCTAATAATTCAGAATCCCATTCTCTGATTTTTTTTTTTACCAAGTTAGGGTTTTACCATGTATAGAAGCTTTTAATGAGTCCCATATCATTATTTTATTTATCGCTGTGGTATCATTAATATCTAAGAAGAACTGCAATTCAGATAATAACCAGGGTTTGAACTCTTTAATTTTAGTTATATATGCTGGAGTTCTGGAGTTAAAGATTAATGGCTTGTACCCATTTAGAACTTTTATTATTAATGAACTGTGGTTTGAAAATGGGCAGGAAGTGATTGAGAAATTAATGATTTTAGAGTGTAAGTTATGGGCAGAAAATATTTTATCTATTCTAGTTTGGGTACCAAATCTGTGATCTTGATGGAAAAACAACAAATATTTATCTTCTTTAAATTTGAAAGTATCTACAAGATGAAATGATTCTATCCACTTTTTTAAAGCTTTTGATACAGCAGATGTATGCAGCGGTCTTTTATTTGTAGTTTCAGAAATATCAAATATATAGTTAAAATCTCCTGCTAATATTAAGTTACCTTTATAATTAGTGGAAATGAAATCTAAGTGTTCTTTAACAGTTCCTGTTCCAATGCCTGGGAACCAGTATAGATTGGCTAGGGTCCATATTCTGTTATTATATTTAACTATTACTAATGCCATAAGGCCTTCTTTATCTTCATACTTATAAATGATTTCTGGGTTAATCACATTTGTTTTCCATAAAATTGTTACCCCTTTTGTCTTTGTCTTATAAGTGGATTGTGCCAATATCATATTCCTTAGGATTCCATTTGTAATTGTCATTTGTTTTGAAATGAGTTTCTTGAAGGAAGACAATTTGTGCTTTGTTCAATTTTAAATATTTCAGTAGATTTGATCTCTTGCTAGGATTGTTTAAGCCATTGGTATTTAAAGATAATAAAGTTAAATCCATCTTAGATTATTTAGACTATGCATTTTTTGTTTTATGGTGACTATTAAACATTTTCCTCTGATAACTATAAAGTATATATTTGAGCTTTTAAAGGAAATTATCAGTTTTATACTTTGAGTGTTTACCAATAAAGTAATGTTTTGGTCAGGCATACTAAAAATGTTTTTGTGAAATAACAAATTTAAATTAATAAATGTTAATAAAACTAAGATCCACATTAGCTATGGAATGAAAATCATTCCTAATCTGATGGATAAACCTAAGTCCATCAGATTATCACTCATACCTTAACAATCCAGAACATCTGAGCTCCATAAATTGAATTATCAAATGGAGAATATTTTTAATAGGAATAAGCAATATTTATATTATTTTGAACAGATATAGTACTATTGTAGATTAGACATAATTCTAATACAATATAACTGTCTACTTATTGTATAAGCAATTAATATTTACATGAAACATAGATGACAAGCAATTCAATCATAGTAAAGTAGGATGCATCATATGTAAAACCTCAGTAAAAGATTATAGCACACAGTTATTTAACATATTCCCCTTACTGATGATGTCTTTCAAAACGTATTACTTAATATAAATAGATGGTACTAATATTTATACCTAATGTTTATAATCCAACGTATTTTACTGGATATATCAGAAGTTATATTTCATTGTTTGCCAGCATTTAAATAATCACTTTGTTTGTTGCTAACTTACTTAAAGCATCAAGTTTGTTTTATGTGAACATTGATGAAAATTAGTGCATTTTAATTATCAGTGCATCCCTCTTCCTCCCATTTCCTACACATAAGGATTTTCATACCTGTCATTTCTTGTTATAAAATGAGTGAAATTATAGGTTAAAAACAACAAATTCACTTATTTTGATTAAATGATTACACATTCCCTTTCCATATTCATAAATTGCCATTTTATGGCATATACTGAAGCTTTTTAGATTGAAATGGCAACATTCTATTTTGTATAATCAGCAAAGGTTAAACTGAGTGATTATTGTCAATTTAATACTATTTGTTCAGAATGTGTTTGTTACATTCTGAGACATTTCTAGTTGAGGCTTCTATTGTTTCCCTTGAACAACTTTGTCAGTTTGATGCCACGTATAAAACATTAGTTACCTTGGTAACAGCTTAAGTATTATGTATGGTCAAGATGGGTTACAAAACCACAATTCAAGTTAAAGCAATTATATGACTTGTTATGCATATTTACTTATATGAGAAAATCATCATGCTTTCCCTTGATGTTCAATATAGTGTATGTCATTTATGACAAATTAAAACAGTAGTATTATTATACACAAGTCCATGTTATTACACTGAGTGTCTGGTGCCAATTTAATACTATTTGTTCAGAATATGATTGTTACATTCTGTGACATTTCAAGTTCAGGCTTCTATTGTTTCTCTTGAAGAACTTTGTCAGTTTGATGTTATGTATAAACATCAGTTGCCTTTGTAACCGCTTAAGTATTATATATGGTCAAGATGGGTTACAAAAACTACAATTCAAGTTAAAGGAATTACATGATTTGTTATGCATGTTTACTTATATAAAAAAATCATCATGCTTCCCCTTGATATTCAATGTAGTGTATGTCATTTATGACAAGTTACGACAGTAGTGTTATTATACATAAGCCCATGTTATTAAATCTTGTCTTTAATATCTAAATTCAGCAGACTGCTTCATCTTATATGACGATTATATATGCTATGTCTAGATTTACTAAAATCATACATTACATAACTATTGTGTGTGTTTTTTTTTTTTTTTGGCTGTTACTTAGTTATTTGAAAGACCACAAGCTGTAATGCTTATTCTTATTATTAGCTCCTTCCAAGTATGTTTATACAGTCCATAGACTTTAAATTATGAGACCCTTCTAGTTTCTTATTTGTTATAAGTATATTTCCATCCTTACATGCACGCATATCAGTACTTCAAGCACAGGCAACAATACCCATTCAGTTTTGCCAGAATACCATTCACTAGTTCATGCGGTGTGTTTCCAGGCTGTTCTTAAAATATCCAAAGCAATATTTATCCTGTTCCATTTTACCAGCCTGTTCCATGCAGTGGCCACTCTGCCAGTGAACCATTCAACACACCTTCCATTCCTACAGATATTTCCACAAAGGAAATCTAATGACTCTATAGCACTTCTTGGCAACCCCAAACACCCCTAGAATCAGCTATCCCCATATGCCCAACACATCCGAGCAAGCTCACCTCCCAGACCACTGAAAAGGGTTCAGCACAAGACCAAGTGCACTTAGTCTTTCACAATAACTCAGACTTCCACTCCTATGTAAGCCTTAATGTGTTTGGACCAAAATACATTTTAAATACAAAATTGCACTTATTATGTATTTATTTATTTTTTTAATCAAGAATCAACTTAATGAGCTAAATGAAGTGTTGGGAGACCATCAATATGTGTACATGTGGTTTAAAACAGCCCTTTTATTATTGATATATATATATATATATATATATATATATATATATATATATATATATATATATACTTTTTTTTTAAACCAAAAACATTGCTGAGAATCATTTCAGAGGCTCTTCAGAGACATTAAGCATTACTGTCACTTTGTCTCCATTACCATAGCAACCTGGGAGCATCTGTTTCTGTTAGTGTGTCTGTGTACTGCATACCAGAGGCTCATGATGCACCTGAAGCAAAGCTTCACTTCACTGCAACTTTAAGCCTAAATTCCCTCCCTTTCAGAGAGGCAAAAGCCAGGAAAAGAATGGAGAGCAAACAGATAAAAAAAACCCTCCAAACAAGCCTCCACAAGAGATAACACATTCTTCAAGACTTCCCAACTCTCACTCAGCACATGTATAATCAAACTATTCTCTGCCAAAATATCCCAAATCACAGTTTTATCCACCCCTTCCCCTGGATCCAGGCTAAAACACCAAATGTCTCTTCCTAATACACAAGCATCAGTAAACCTCGATCACAAGCTGCCACCCACAGATTCCCGGAGACTAAAATGGCAACATACAACAGCTGCCAGACACAGCTGCATCCACACACACCATGTCAGGCTTAATCAATCAGCACTTGAAGATATGATACCTGCTATAATTGATATTAACTATGTTTAGACAGAATAATAATGTCATTTGTACTTACTGCCAGACATGACTGCATCCACGCACACCATATCAGGATTGATAAAACAGCACTCAAAGCTATGATACCTGCCATAATTGATATTAACTATGTTTAGACAGAATAATAATGACATTTGTACTAGCTGCCAGACACAGCTGCATCCACGCATACCATACCATATCAGGATTGATCAAACAGCACTTGTAGCTGTGATACCTGCCATAATTGATATTAACTATATTTAGGTAGAATAATTATGACATCTGTACTAAGAGCTTGCTACTATTATTCAACCAGGATATACATGACATTTCTAAATCATACTTTAACTGAAGAAGACATTAGTGTCCATGACAGCATTTTTTTTCAAAACACTGTACTGTTACTGCTATTATATATGATGTTAATTTGTTACGTGAGCCTGAACTCTGATGAATGATACCTTGTTGAATTAGTTAATTAATTACTTAAATTATTATAAGTAAAAACAATAAAAAATGAACAAGATAAGAATTCATTAAGTTCAAGTAGGGGAATAGAAACTTCTATGTTTATATTACATGTTGCTTTGTTTGGCTTATATATAATGTAAATAGTAACCCATCTTGACCTACCTTTGTTTGTGAAGAATTATTCGACTCTTTGAACATTCTGAATAAATCATTACTGTTTCTCAGTTTTTTAAGAAACCCTCCTTTTTTAAATAAAAACAGATGACAAATGATGTACCATATCAGTTGATACTTTGAGAGATGTAGTTGTAAGAGTTATTTTTTTTTTGGACAGCTATCTTGGAATCAGTTTTTTGTTTCTTCTTTCTAGCATGAGTCCATGGATTTGTTTCTTTTATTCTTTTAAAAGTAGGAGCCATGCATTCCATTTCTTCTGGGATAGACACTATGTTGTTGTTTTTGATGAATATAGTCACTTCTTCTGAGTCATTAAAGGTTCTCATCTCATTGGCAAAAAGTATTTTTATCTTGGCTGGAATGGCCAGCTGTGCTTTAATGTTGTTTTGTTTCAACAGTTTTATTATTGGCCAGACTTTTTTCCCTTGTTCTAGTATTCTGGAAGAATAATCATTGTCATACCTTATCAGGCTTTGATTGGATTTTAAGGGTGATTTTCTCCAAGCAGATTTTAACATTTGTTCCTTGTCCAGAAATGAAAGAAATTTTATAAGTATAGATCTAAACAAAGGCTCAAGGACACAAAGTCTCCAAAGCGAAAAAAAGTAAAAGCAGGTTTATTACTTTGCAACTAAACAGTATGATACAAAAATAAACGGTTAAGCACTTTTCGTCTTAATTTAGAAGACTTCTTCAGACCTACAACAGTAGCACAAGTGCTCAATTTAATACAGACCACATGGTGGTTTCAAAAAACATTAACCAATGGTATTGCATAAGTAATTAAGCTTGGACACATGACATCATCAACAAGTCAAATACAAAAACAGCAACTGTGAAAACCTGTAAAGAACAAAAATGCATAGCTGTTTTTGTGCACAAATAAAGACACATTAAATCACTGCATTTAGGTGGGCAGAGTGTAACTCTTAAAATATGTGATAAAAAATGGTGAAAAAAATATGGAAAATATATATATAAATGTCAATGTTTATATACACATTGTTATGAGTTACAAGAGCGCTCCAAGTGGACTAAAAGAACGCTGCACTCAAAATAAAATAAAATAAGAGACTGCAATTTCAACTTTAACCAGTGTTGATCGACTCAACTGTAATGCTTTCACAAATAACTATAGATCTAGGTGGAGTATTTGTTGAGTTAGAAGCAGGTTTCCTCAGTGCTCTATGCGCCCTTTCAATTACAAATGAAAGTCCCTCTTTCAAGTCTAAAAATTCAGGAATCCGGGTTGTTAAAAATGAAATAATGTCTTCTCCTTCAGTGTTTTTAGGCAGACCAAAGATCCTTATGTTGTTTCTCCTTTCCCTGTTTTCTAAATTATCTGCTTTGTTAAGCAGCCATGTATTCTGTTTAAGGAGAAATTCTTTTTGGAATTCCTCCTCTTTGAGTCTCTCTTCAATGTAATTTAGAGAAGTCTCTATATTTGTTATTTTTGTATGGTGTTGTTATAATAGTTCCTTAAGAGTATCAGTCTGTTTTTGAGAATTTAATTTGAGGTTTTCTAAGTCATTTTTAAAGCCATCCATCTTCAAAGATAGTCCCTGTAAGGCAGATGTCATCAATTTCAGTTATTTTTTCAAAGCAGCATCTGGATGAGAATTCCTTGAGTTGTTCATATTCAGTGACTCAGTATATCTCCAAGTTACTTGACAGGAACATTTTTGTATATCTCCACCAAAATTGATATTTATGTAGTTTAGTAGTTTATTTATAAATTTTTGATGCTTTAAACTTGAAAATAATAAAATGTTCCTATATTAATATACTAGTTTATGGAGCTCTCAAAATTCTCTGCTCTCATTTGGCTATCTAGGCTACGCCCCCCTTCATGGGAACTTTTTGATGTTGCCCTGGCAGATGTTACAATGGAGACAGTAATGTTTCCAGAAAATGGATGAACAGGCTGTACTTTACAGACTGGTGGGTAGGCATTGTGGGGTCACCTCAACTTATCATCCCCTCTTTCTGTCCTGTGCCACATGGTCAGCATTATGATGGGCACTGAGCGGTGCACAACTCTGTGCTGGAAAGTTAATCATATTAGCCGAGGGTGTTAAGTTTATGCTACTTGGCTTGAGAGCTGAATAAGCAAAGCAGACCATTATGGGTGGTATGCGATGCTACCTGGAAAGGGGCTGCCCTGCTGGATGGACAAATATATATGTGATTGTTTAGTGTTTGGCTGTATTTACTGGTTCACAGTTAAGAATGATGGTGTTATTTAAAATGGGTTTAGTGAATTTATGTGAGTGTGTGTTCACTGGAGAGTGGCAAGGGGATAAAACAGGGTTGGGATGCTGTTGTGTGGATAATATAAAACAATTTGAGAATAAAAAAAAATTAGCATGTATTAACTTATGATGGAATTCAAATGACTGCTCCTAGCAACTTCCAAAGCAAATGAACTTCAGTAAAGTTGTTAATGCCTATAGCATTTGCTCTAACTCCCGTGACTCAGGTCATGGCTGATCATGGAAACATATAAGATTCAGTTTACATTATCCTGCTAAAATGTGATACAATATCATGAGGGTGATGGCATTCACTTCTAGTCTCCATAAGTAACTTTTTAGGGAGATGTATGCTGAACTGTGTCTTTGTGGTTGAGTATGTCTGTGCTCACATATGTATGCATGTGTTGAGTGAGACACTTCATTGTAGCTGGAATGGATCATACATTCGGCTGCTAAGTATATATTTAGGATGTTACTGAAATTATCTGTCAAATGCAGTGTTCTGAGATGCCAGACAAAGCTGAGCAGTACCTTCTAAAAATGGTGGAGAGACCATATATAATTAAAGGGTAAGGCATATCTGCATCTGGCAAGTAGCATCGAAATCTGAGGGCATTTAAAACTAATAATGCCCAGCACAAGAAATGCACAGAAATGTATGTATACAGTGGGCTAATACCATAAGTCTGTGTTGCATATTGCCATGATAGACAGACCACTCTGATTCTTCTGGGAGGATAGGTTAGTAAATAATTCAGTGGAATAAAATCATTGATATTGCTTTCTTCAGACAGAGAAGACATGGGTTAGCATACTTAAAGGGTCGTGAAAGACAGTCAATCAATTTTTTTAATAATCAAAAGAAAATGAAAGGAGACTGGCAATAGTAATATGGTAGGTTAATAGCAACTGTAAAATCAAGAAAATTAAAAAGTCATGCTATAATACTGAAACACTCCGCATATTTATTGGTCTCACTGTTACCACTTTTATGTAAACTGGATATTTTCAGACAGTTTGTTCTAATGATGTAGAGTCTTTCAGTAATGAGGCTTTTTTTTAGCTTTTGATTTTTTTTAACAATAACTTATCAAACCCTGCTCTATGCTGTGATGTTAGCTGTTAACATTGTATGGGAAGATCAATATTCACTTTTTACACAATGAGTGCTGCTAGCTACCCTAGTCCCTGTATCTTGATGCAGACTCTGGGGGGAAGAAGTCTGCCAGGTAACAGCACACACTGCCTCCATTCATCTTATTCTCTACCATGTATGAACGATCAACTTCTGACCATATCCAGTGTTGTTCCCAGTATCAACATCTATACAATTTCATTATACACACACATATCTCCTTTGTTACTTTACCATCTCTGTTTATTTCTTCTGCTCTGCTTTCTGTATGAGAATCCTAAGTAGACTAACTACCCAGCCATTCCATGCTGTACCCTACCAACACTGCTTAAACCTTCTCCTGCACCAGTTATTGTCTTTTCAGTTTTCTGTCCTCTTAATAGGTTCATCATTACTTACTATGTTATTAATCTGTCAGGATCTTAAGAAGCTTAGCCTTACATTTCCATTGTAGTTTTAAGGTCTTATGTTTTGCATATAAATAACACATCAGTAGGATGAACAAGGATATTTTAGGATATTTATAGGTTCATAGGTAGCTACTAGGCTATCTGACCAAGGGCATTTATAAGCCTAGCCAGAGTGTGTCGGCTTTCACCACCCCATTGATTAATTAACTAATCCTCTGTCAAGCAGAGCCAAGGAGTGTATTTTCTGTTACTCATCCACTTGTCAAGGTTTCTCTTGAAGAGTGTTAGTAAGGGGCTCTGCCTGATGTAATTTGGAATTTTGTTCCAAAGCATGGGGAGTCTCTGTGACAGGAATCTATCCCTCCAGCATGTTCTATTTATTGTTGTGGTGAGGTTTAGCTCACTAGAGCACATGGCTCGCAGTGACTTGGATTTCTTTAGGTGGAGCATGTCCATCAATTCTGAGTTGGACATGGCTTTGTAAGTCAGGCAGAGATCACCTCTGAGTAAGCGATATGCCACTGAGTACAGCCGGAGTTTTTCAGTCGGGCTGCATAGGACATATGTTTGAGACCAGTAATCCTCTTGGTGAGGTACTTTTGTGGTCTTTCCAGCTGTTGGAAGTGTCTTGTGAGGTACATCCCAAATGGGACATTGTACTCTATGATGGGTCTAATGAGTGACGAGTAGAGGGGCACTATAACCTCTTTATTTCTAGATGCAAACCCTTTAGTAATTAGATGGGCCACATGGAAGGATTTCCTAACTACTTTGGCAATATGATTGTCAAAGGAGAGATTACTATCTACCTGCATCCCCAGATCTCTTATTACCTCTTCTGTATTAAGGGGGCTGCCACCTATGTGGTAATTCGTGGGTGTTTTGTTTTTCCCAAATGGGATGACTATGCATTTTCTGGCATTTAGCTTGAGGCCATGACTTTGACACCAGGTGTCTGTCTCAGTAAGGCCCTTTTGGAGGATGTCCGTGTCAGCCAGAGAGTCAATTATGGCTCTCAGTTTGCAGTCATCAGCGAACTTGGTTAGCCATAGTCCTCCTGTGTTTGCCTGTACTTCTGAGAAGTATATAACGAACAGTAAGAGTCCCAGGATGAGCCTTGCGGGACACCACTTGTGACTGGTTTAGAGTCGGACCTGGAGCCCACTATTCTTACCGTGTGAGTTCTGTCTGTAAGTCAGTTGGCAACCCATTTCATGACATAGGGGTTTATGTTCAGGCTGGTGAGTTTTTCTGTAATACCTGAGTGGGGAATGGTGTCAAAAGCCTTGGCAAGGTCAAGGTAGGCTGTGTGAACCACCTTTCCCTCATCTATGGCCTTGGTGACTGTCTCGAAGAAGTCAACCAGGTTTAGTAAGCATGATCTGCCCTTAACAAAGCCGAACTATGTCGGGTCAAGTGTTTGGAGGTTCCCAATGTCTTTGTTAATGAGTTCCATGATGATGCGCTCCATAGCCTTGCAGACCACGTTAGTCAGGCTTATGGGGTGATAGTTCCCAGGGTCAGATGTGGCCTCTCCTTTGTGGAGAGGAATAACCATTGCTGTGTGCCATTCTATGGGCACATAGCCTGTGGAGAGGTTGAGGTTGAACAGTGTGTTTAGGTGGGGGGTTAGTTCGCTCTGTAGTTCGTGCAAGACGCAGCCTGGGACACCATCTGGTCCCATTGATGCTGTGTTTTTGGCTTTTGAAAGGGCTGTTTTCACCTGTGCATCTGTGATTTTTGGGACACTACACTTTTCCGGTATTGTTGTGGGCCCTTTTGGAGGTGAAGTTTGCACTGAATCTATCTGCCAAGATGTTGGCAATATCAGTAGATTCAGTATATTTTGTGCTATTTGGACTAGTTCAGTGCATATCTGTGAGTTGCCACTTAGATTCTTAACATAACTAAAGAAGGCTTTGTGGTTACTTTTTGAATCCTTGGCTATTTTTCTTTCGAAGTTAGCCTTGGATGATTTCATGAGGGACCTCAGTTTCTTACTGATAATGATCAGGGATGTCTTTCCTTCTTGGGATTTGCTTTTTTTCTGAACTAGTTTCCTCCTTCTATTGTATAGCCTGTTTATTGCAGGGGTCCATCAAACTGGTTTCCTTCTCTTAGAGGAGTGAGTCTTGTTTTTTTCTAGGGATGGCATGAGCTATGCATCCTTGTAGGTGCTCATAGAGTGCATTTGTAAAGGTTTCTGCATCTTGGGCAGCATTATCCTTTAGCTTGGGGGCTGTGAAACTTACCACCTCAGTCTTAAGTAAGGTGAAGTTTGCTTTAGAAAAGTTTTTTACTGTGGTTTCCTTAGCTGGGGGTGGTGGTGGTGGGGTGTGGACATCCAGAGTGATTAGTTTATGGTCTGATCTAACCAGTGACGGGTTGACCTCCGGTGTGGAACACCTGTCACCCATGTTGGTGATGACCAGGTCCAATATGTTTTCACGTCTGGTAGGGGAGTTTACCAGCTGATCCAGGGTATTTAAGTTGATGAATTCCAGGAAGCACTGGGCCTGGGAATTGGTACTCTAGTAGTTTTCCCAGTGAATGGTAGGGTAATTGAAATCACCCAATATCAGGGTGTTTGGTAGGAATAACAACGAAATTAGACTAGACAAAACAGTAAGAAACTGCAATGATTTTAGAGTTTCCATGGAAGTTAGCAATAGTGTAGATAGTTTTGCTATTAAGAATATTATAAGGAATAATTGGAAAATTTTTACAAAGTTCTAATGATTTGAAAGATAAAATAGATGATCAACCAAATTTTATTAATAAGAGAGGTAAGAATTTTAAGACTTACTTTCAAAGTAAACTCAGTACTCCTAAGCTTACTTCAAGTATTAAGTTAGGTATGTTTGTTTTAATTGTAGATTTTGTAATTATTTGTTTACTCGTGTACAAGAAGTGAATGTCAATGGTTTTGTTTATAAATTTAGGAATTATTATACCTGTAAAAGGAAATTAGTTGTCTATTTAGCAATGTGTCAATCCTGTCCCACTTTTGATGTGGGGTGGACTAGTAGGGATTTATATAAACATATGTATGAACACAATCATGCTGTGGAAATAGGAGATGTTAAAAATGCCATTGCTAAACACTATAAAACTAGTAATTGCTCAGTTCACTCTAAATTTTAGGTATTAGAAGCAATACCTAACTATGACATATTATTTGATGCTGAAGATGAGCTGAATTGGTGGGAATATATGTGGCAAGTTAGGTGAAATGCCTGTTTTCCACCAGGGCTCAATAACAGAGATGATTTTGTAGCCTATTTGAAAAGAAAAGGCTTAAAGCATGGAAGGGGTTAATGTAATTTAGAAATGTTCCTTACATGTGATTGGTGTATTTGTATTTTAAATGTTTGCTTGGTTTGTACCATTATTCAGTCTGAGGAAGTCATTTTGATGACGAAAGCGCTTACTGTGTAATAGGATGTCGATTAAACGCTGTTTTGGGTGATTCATTATGTTCTTTTTGGTTTATTTGTCTTTTTCATCTAAGAACGTTGGATATATTTTTTGGTTTATGCTGAGTTGTCAATATAATATTTAAATTTCACTATGATTTATTATTGTGAGCAACTAATGAGTCATGTTTACATGCTATGGTTAAAATATGTGTGTGAAAATATATTGTAAGAGTAATAATCAATGATATGCTTAAAATGTATAATGCAAATGAGATGAGCAATCCATCCATCCATCCACAACCCCTTTTCTCATTTTTGCACGAGGTCGGGGTATCACTTCAACAGTGACAATCATCTAGAGCCAAAGCTAACATCACCAGGTCGCTAGCCCTGCTGTGGTAGTTCTTTCATACCACACACTTGTATGCACACTCATGCCTATGGTCAATTTAGAGTGTCCAGTCCACCTAATGCGTGTCTTTGTACAACATGGTTAATGGGTGACATCACAACATTACAAAAACACAATGGAATTTGAAAGATTTTGAACAACTGAACATAGTCACAAACACATTAACAGCATGTAATAGCTTGAAATAATATATAGGACACACAGACATAACTGTCTGTCAACAAATGTATGTTGTCGCTGCCTATGTTTGTATTATGCTTACATGTGTACTTGCAAATGTAATGACAGTCTTGAATATACGATGCAACACTTCAGACTTACAATAAACCTTGGACGGGCTTGTGGCACACCATTACAAAAAACAGTATGGAATGTTGCAATTAAGAAACCATTAGAGTGCACTTATACACGGTGTGACAAAAGGAGGTACTGCCAGCACAGTTAGCTGTAATTTTGTAAATAATGATATGTCATTTGTGAATATCAAACTAATTTATACAAGATGCTGGTGTTACAAATGTATTAGAACTGTATAGCATGTGTATATTAAGCTGCTTTGTACAGATGTTTGTCTTGAAAAGGTATTTGTAAAGTGTTTATGCTTAAAATGTATCCACAGTGTGCCCTACTAGAAGAATGCAGAAATGTACATGCACTATTCTGACTGTTTAAATGTATATGTTAACAATGGAAACTGGAGGGTTAACCTCAGTGCAGCAAACTTTAGAAAAATATTTGAAATTAAGTTACTTTATAGGTTAGGCCATAAAGAGGTTATTTCTCAGGTTTCAATATAGATAGAGACACAAAGTCTGTACTAGGAAGCTTTTTGTATTGTCTTTGGTGTCAACTAATTGCTACTCTGAAAGCATGAAGGAATGCAATTGTTTTATGACTTCCAGCATCTGCCAAATATCTGAGCAAAAGCCCTTGTATGAGTATTTGTACAGGTAGATGCTAAATACTGTCAGCTTCAGCAATGGGGGGGAGTTTGCCTGGGAACGAGAAGTCGGAAGATCAGAAATTATGTCATTCTGCAAGCTATCCCAGTATTAATATTTTAGGTATTATTTTGAGAAGTCTCTCAGTGAGACAGAGCATTCTGCATTCTGTCTTGGACCTGACAACAAGAAGAAGAAGCATTTACCACATCTGCCTTGCTCTATTAGTCAGTTTTTAGGGTATAGTAATTCTCTTAGATACAGTCAGGAATATAGTGAAGCTTAGTTTAGATATTTTCTTTATTTGTGTGAGCCTATACTGCAATGTTATTTTAAATATGTCATGTGATTTTGAACTCTGATGTCAGTGTGAATATATATTTAGTATTATCTTGTTATATTATTATTTATTATTAAATATATTTAAACCTTTCATTGTGGCTGATCTATGTAGAGATATTTAAGTTTTGAGAGTACTTGCATATTTATTTGGTGACACTGTGTGAGCCACTTCTAATAGCTTTACTCTTGGTTAAACTACCATTTGTATTAGTATTAATATTACACAGTAAGAGTGGACATCCTTTGTTAAGGGCCTTAAAGTAGCTGATAAGGAGTGACTGGTGGCAGTGGTAAATACTTTATAGTCTAGGCAGAAGGGGGCATAGCTAGCAAACCTGTGCCAGCCTTTCCCAGGTGTGTGTGAGTGTGTGTGTGTGTGTGTGTGTGTGTGTGTGTGTGTGTGTGTGTGTGTGTGTGTGTGTGTGCGTGTGTGTGTAAATCAAACCTCAAAGTGTGTGTATCAGCTACGTGGTCAGGGACATGATGCACTGGGTAGACAGAGTGGGTGCTGGAGGTCTTGGCTTAGTCACTCAGCTGAGATCTCAAGTCTACAGCTGTGTCAGTGGGAAGTTTTATTGGAGATCTGGAAGAAGAGGGAGAAACCAGCTCCAGATTGACTGTGGTCTTTGTTGTGCTCTTAAGGGAAATTAAACTTGATGCAGAGAGCTGCATCTTGAAATACTGGGTGTATACCGGTAATCCTCTCAGTGAACGACTACGGCTATTGTCAGTGGTGAGGATTAAGGCTCCTTGATTACTGGTTGGCAGTGGCAGGTCATCACACAGGGTAGCAAGAGCAGTAAAACACAAGAAGTACACATCAATGAAGGATTTTCAACACCAATTCAATAGCAGAACAGGCAGGTTATACACAGCATATAATTTACTAAGAACTAAAATGCTAGTTTCACCACATCTTGTTCCTCAGTATGGCACTGTGGGCCAAGTATTTCTAAATATGGTAGACCTCAAGGCACTTTCCATCCATATTGCTGCATCATACACACTATGAGGGTGTGTTGCTATGAAATTAGTAATGAGGCCTTCTGCAGAGCACACCACCTGACAATTGAATGATACCACCCCTTCTATTGATGTACTGTTCATTATCATTTACAACTGGTGTTTTGATTGGGATGTGGGTGCAGTCTATTGCACTGAGGTGAGGACATGGGGTAAGTTGGCTATGGCATAGAACTGTTACATGACAGTTCTGCACTCCATGGCTGTTAATGGGATGTGGATATATTCATCCACCTTGTTTCACATTACTGCCAGGAATTGTGTAAGAATGTGACTGGTAGCTGTCTGGAACACTTCTACTGCATGTCCCAGAGGCCAGTATACCTAGACTCAGGCACAGATTTTTTTTCTACTGGTGCTGGGTTACCCTGCAGACTGCAAGCATACATATGGGGTGCACATGTCCTATACACAGCCTGTAACAGCTCTCTGTTTAATCTGTACCTATCTATTATATCCTGTTCAGAAAGCTGACTTAATTGTAGCCTGGCTTGGTACCTTACTGGCTGCCTTTTGGGCTGCCTTTGCAGATCATCCTCTGTTATAGCTTGCAGTACCCCAGGCTGCTGTAATGCATTAAATGCTGGTTGCATTTTTTTGAGTTAGGTTTGTGGAATCTGTAAGATTGCTTAAGAAGTTGTAGAATAAAGTAATGCTAAAAGTAAGTACCAATGGCCTCCATTAAGTGCTTTCAGAGAATTGTCACGACATCTTCCTTTGACATGCTGCTCTGTCTACAACTTTCTTTGGAAATCCAGCCATATGTTTTTTCGCAAAATTCAAGGAAATGCATGATGAATATTCTTGCATACTGTCTTAGTTATCCAGGTATCCGTGCTTAGTTATTGAGTATATTGGTTTTAATTTATAAAAGTCCATCTCTGAAATTTTGAACTAAAATTATTCTTAACTAGTAGTAGGTGTCAGTTTCTGTTAATAATGCAATATATATTCTTGCCTACTCATATACTGATGTACTTACTAAAGATGGGGCGTTGTGAAAATGTTTTTATTGTAGTATGGTCAGTGACATGAGTTTTAGCACATGTAAACAAAATATGTTCACAATAAAAGTAGTTATATAACAGACCATAAGATGAAGTATTAAATTATAATTCATTAAGATTTATGTCTTTAAACAGAATTCATGTCTGTGAGAGTAACAGTTAACTGCTACTATTAGCTCTTCATTATTATTGGCTTTAGGTGCAACCATTATTTCAAATACTTGTAATCTGCACAGAAGCACTGTAACTCTCAGTTAAAATCTGCTTACTATATTGATGTAAGTAGTGAAAATATAAACTTAGATAAACCTATGGATAGATCCAGCATGCTGGGGGAATCTATGGAACTAACACTTGGATACAGCCCTACTAACTCCCAAAGTGGAGCTTTATGAACAACATATTGTCCAATGTATTAGCTATCAAACCATTTTTTAATTCACAGTCTTCTTCTGATGCCCAAATAATATGTTGTTTGTTACAGAATGCTCTAAAATGTGTACTGCATAGCTGCAGAAACCTCAAAGACAGAATCAATGGCCAGATGCAGACAGAGAAGCACAAACTGCCCTGCACTGAGGAGTTAATTTGTGCTTCTTTGCTAACTACTGATTCATAGTCATTCAAATTCTATATAAACGACAATATCAATGTCTATGAATTGCTCCACTATATATGTGGAAAAACTACACAGCAGAGCACTTTTCACCTGCACTGTAGCACAGGTACCACAAGGAGCATATATGCAGTCATTCACCCCCCCATCCCAGGCCCTCACCACACACACACACACACACACACACACACACACACACACACACACACACACACACACTCACGACGCACACACACACACACACACACACACACACACACACACACACACACACACACACACACACACACATGTAGTCAGTGACACAGTAACATCCACATGCATTCAATCCCATTTACACAGCACTTTTGGCTACCTGTGTAGGATGAAGTGGCTCTGATTCACCCTGTGCAGATTTATACCACTAAAAGGTTTAAATGTGTGGTACAAAACATGGGGTGCACTGAACACTTTGGAATGCAGGACAATATACTGAAAAGATGAAGAAGCAGTGAGCAGCAGCATAGATTTATATTGCCATCCAGTTGTTTAATCAGCCATTGTAATGTGACATAATCAGTCAGTAGTGGGGGGCAGGGCCTAGATGGCCAACGGACAGCAGCTAAATTTTACAGTTCTACAAACTAATTAGACAGGAAATTATTAAGGCTTCAGTAATAATTTTTATTAAAGTTTTGTTAATAACAGTCTAGTCTTCAAGTCTATAACTTTTGGTGGATTACTTTTGAAAAATTCCTGTCAAAATATCTGGAGATAATTTTCAACTGTGAATATAATCAGCTCAAAGCAATCTCATACTGACTCAGCCTTGAAGAAAGAAATGCAGCTTGTCACAACTGTATAGGAGCTGTCCTTGAAAATAGATAGCTTTCAACAAAATTTGGAAAACCTTAAGGAAAATAGTCTGAAACAAACTGAGATCTTTAACAAACTTCTCTAACAACAACGAAACAAAATATCAGACATTGAAACTGCATTGAATGATGTTGATGCCAGATGTAAGCAAGAAGAACAACAAACAGATTTTCTCCTAAAACAAAATACCTGGCTGCAGAACAAACTAGATTTAGAAAATCGGGACAGAATATGTAACATCAGAATCTGTTGACGGCTGGGGGGAGAAGGGCACTTAGTGATAAAAAGCCCATGGCTTATAATTGTATATTAGCCATAGTCAGAATAACTGTGAGCAGTCAAAATTATTCCAGTTTTTTACCAGCATGATGTCTTATTTCATCATCACCATCATCATCGTCTTAGCCATTATTATTTTTATTGTTATCACTTCATAAATGACTGCCCAGAATGTAGCTGGGTGGGCTGCTGCTACTTCAATTGAGGTCCACAATCCACAGAACTGCAATGGCATGTTCAACAATATAACTGTTATTAATTAAGAGTAAATAATAATGCAAACCATAAACTATCAGAAGTTGAAATTAAACAATGAAGTGTCAATTGTAAAAATAATAAACGCTTTTGTTCCTTTATTGCCAAACACGGAATGAAAAAGCTTATTGTTTTTTTTAAACAGACACTTCTTTGTTTCATTCTAACTTCCGATAGTTTATAGTAAATAGTGGAAAATAGAAGAGCTGGATCATGGTCAAACTGGGCCCCAGGCAGGGTAATAGATAAGGGCCCCACTACACCAACCCCTCCAGCAGCAGCAACCCCCACAGCAGCAGCGCCCTCCCCAGCCATTCCAGTGTTCCATTACTTGGCTGTTTTTTCTCATTTACCATAAACACTGTTCAAAAATATTAGTGTGCATACTGCTTCCTTATTCACTTCTACAGTGATCATAGAAATTGAAATAAAATAGCACAAACACTGATAGCCATTTGCTAAACAATAAAATCTCACAATGAAAATGGACTTAGCATGAGCAGTAAGCTTCTCTGCCCTTGAAACTCACATTCATTGAAACAGCATAAAAACCACATTCAAACAAAATGCATCTGGCCAGTGGAGGATTAAGTTTACCTTTGGGCTGCTTTCAAACCATAGGCTCTTTGCAAACATTTTTAGGGCCATGCATACATGTATGTTCTTTGATTCACCTCCTGATTGCATTACATTATATTCCTTGTACAGCACCTCTTGTTAGAATGTGTTTTAAATTTGTAGTTTTGAATATTCTTTTAGGAAGGAATGAAACAAAATGCAAGAACCAAAAATAGCAAAACTACCCATTTCAGAAACTTTCAGCAATAAAAGGCCAATTAAACTTGTCATTATGATCCACCAAAATCACTCAGTAAGCACAAGCTCTGCAAGTAAAAGTTATATGAATAATTCCATATTAAGGAGATCTACAACTAATGAAGAGGTTGCTACTGGCAGATAACTTAACATTTTAGTGTTTCACCTACAAATTCAGTGCCAGCTGTCTTTGAATTAACTGCATATGGTGCATTACAAAAAATTAGTAAGCTGGTAATACTGTAATAGGGAATGACTGACAAACCGACAACAAGTTCATACTAGGCTTTTCATACAAAGGAGGACACACTCTGGAGTTTATAATCCCTATCCCCTCTTAAAATGCATCAAATAATTAGCAATGCAAAGGGCAATGCAATATCAGCACTCCATCTGTACAGTGCTGGAATAGAATCCAGCCTTCTGTACCAAAGCCAATTATGCTAACACTGTTTTCAAATTCTATAACACAGTGACTGACATTTAATAAACAAAACCGTTAACTGCACACTGAAAACAGACTTAGCATGAGAAATAATAAACTCATCTTCCCTTGCAACTCAATTCCATGAAAATGAAATAAAACTCATAATCCCTTGAAAATGCACTGAAACTCATAATACCCTGAAAATGTACTGAAACCTCAAACTTACAATTCCTTTAGCAGTCTAGTAGTCGGTATACAGGATTCAGTCTACTCTCTTACACAGCAATGAACACTGACAGTAAAAAAGCCTGGGCTGCCTGGTGATGACTCTAGCCCTGTTAGGATGTCAATCTATACTGCTATGCTTGATTCAGCAAATTGTATCCTATAAGTCCTATGACACTAAGATATTTTGACTCTCACATTCATGAACTGTTATCCCACTCTTACCTTATTTAGGAGCCATATACAAGATAAGCTGCTTACCCTAGGACTGCCCTGTAAATCATTACATTGGGGACAGTGACCCAGTTCCAGTAAGCTGTATTTAATTGAAGACATTCCCTTCCTTTATCCATGCTCACCTATGCCCAGTCTTTTGGCACCCAAAAAAATATTTTCATTAGTATAAAAGCCCCTATAGCTTGCCTTTGTAATCTACTTCCATTCACAGCTCCCTACTACCCTCTCAATTACTTTTACAACTTTTGTCTCTCCCTTCTGCCATTTAGTACTACTGTCTCTCATTTGGTCCCTTGATAGAATACAAAGCATCATTTGGAAAGTGCTTCTCCAAAATTTTGGCCAATCTGAAAGGCCACAGCATTTTCTAATTAAAGAAACAAAATGACCTGGTATGCACTGAGACTAAAATTCCTCCTACATTTCTCTGTCTTGTATGGTTCCTTTGTGGTGATCACTGGCTTAGCTTCTGACTATGAAATATCTTGTCACACTAGACCTCTATTACCTCAGAAATGTTGGTGATAGTAAGACTACTCAATCCAAAGTTGTCAGCTTTCATTACAACAAAATGGAGAAATAAGCTCCTTGCCAAAAGAATCCCTTATCTAAGGATGAAACTCCACCTGCATGTCAAATAACATA
The DNA here is from genome assembly GCF_019279795.1 of Protopterus annectens. Classification (NCBI taxonomy): domain Eukaryota; kingdom Metazoa; phylum Chordata; order Ceratodontiformes; family Protopteridae; genus Protopterus; species Protopterus annectens. Next base: position 303,014,797 of record NC_056748.1, read on the forward strand.
ACACAATGGTTTCCATCAAATTGGATTTTCACAATTACATGGGTAACCAGACAAGCTAAATCAAAATTTCCCCACAACCACTATTTATATGCATATACTAATTCTGCAGTTACTCAAATGTGGTAATAAAAGAAAGCCAAAATCTTTGAATAAGTACTAGCTTGCACACGCACACACATGCACGCATGCACACACGTATGCATGCGCACACACACACACACACACACACACACACACACACACACACACACACACACACACACACAATAAATGTAGATATTCTGTTAAAGCCAGTATATAATATGCAAACAGAAATATTTTGTTTTTTTGCGGTTAAGTTACTGAATCCTTCTATAATCATGATTTATTTTATAACAAAAAAAAAACAAACTTGTAGCTCATTCGCCATTTTTGGCTAATTTCTATCCTTTTTGATCTCCTGTGGTATAAAAACCGCTTAGCACGGTTTTGCACTTGTATACAGCTCAGCAGGCTCCTCGTGGTGCCCTGCAGGGTCCTACAAGCAGCCGAGAGACAAAAGAGAGACTTTGGACTTGATTAAGTATTGTTTTTGCTTGTTATTTCCCTGAAATGCTAATTCCGCCTAAAACACGGCTTTTCAGCACTTCTGTGGATCCCTAGTGATATCTGCATTGCTTACTGTACTTATTTCTTTGTTGCACTTGAAAAAAGTTGCTGTTTTTCGTTTTTGCATTTAAGTTACCTGTAACACAGTCGCAGGCTACACACTCAAGTGTGCTAGCCTCCTCTGTGTATTTAAAGTAATTTAAGCTCTGCATTTCTGTTTTTTCTGAAAAAAAAAAACACAAAAAAATTCCTTGTTTTCCCGCCTTTCTGAACTAGTCTAGTCCAGTTTTCAGGCTTTGCTGAATCCAGGACTGTGGTAAAGGTTCCTGTGCTGCCCAAATCATACTTGGATAATTAGGTGGCTTTCTTGTTCACTGTGAGAGAGGGAACTCTGAGCAGCCTATCTGCCCCTGTAGGAGTGGTCCCAGCCCAGCAACTTGTAGATCATTGGCCATGTTCGGCTAATTTCTATCCTTTTTGATCTCCCCGGTATAAAAAACGCTTAGCGCAGTTTTGCACGGGTTTGCGCACCGCGCAGCGCTGTTTAGCTGCGGTTAAACTATTCCAGGCTCCACGAAGTCTGCACTTCAGTTTTTCCCTTGAAACTTGAAACACTTCAACCCAGCACCAGAAATAAGGCAATTTAAGACAGGCACTTACTAAAGCTAGCACTAGCTTACAGCTTGCACTTCAGCCCTATACTCAGGAAGTATAAGGCTCTTTACTCATCCAATCAGCAATACAGCCCCAACCATCTATTCAGGCATGTTCAAGGGACACCTTCAGGTGTGCTCTCCAGTCCAGCTGGTGAATCTGGGCATCCTGAGGCAATGTTACAATTGCCTCATGTACATAGACACCCCCCTCCTCCTCCCAACCAACACAAACATATGTGAAAGATGCAGCTACACAGCCAAACTGGAGGCTAAGCTCTCTCAATCCACGACTGGATCAACCAGTCACAAGGAGAAGGGTGACACTAGCACCACATTACCAGACTCACATAGACCAGCCATAGCTGCACCAGAAAACAACTCTCAGAAACACGCAAAAACATACTCGGAGGCTCTAAATAAGAGCCTGCCTAAACAACAGAGACCTCCTAAGCATACACCCAAGCAACCCAGAAACCAAGTAACACATATGTCACAACGTCAGTGTGCCAAGCAAAAACAGCCCCTAAGGCTAAATAACACACCTAACACACTAGTAATCGGTGATTCTATCATCAGGCACACAGACGTCCCACTCACTAGACTGAACAAGGAGAAGGCTACCATAAGCTGCCTGTCAGGTGCCAGAATCCGCCACATAACACATGCACTCAGGTCACTCCACAACAAGTACAAATATGACTCTGTCATTGTACATGTTGGCGTAAATGACCTGAGGCTTACCTCCCTGGACTACATGAAAAGAGACATGGAGGAGCTCTCTGACCATGTAACCCAGGCTGGTATGACTCTGACTCTGAGTAGCATCCTGCCCTCACCCAAAATGATGCCAACATACGAAGAAAAAATGATCAGTTTCAACAATTGGTTAAACTACTGGTGTCATTCAAAGGGGATCCAGTACTTGTCAGCCTGGGATGACATGCTTGACAAGCCACGTTGCTTCGCCAGAGACGGCTTGCACCTGTCGCCCCTGGGCTTTCGAATACTGGCCAAGACTCTTGCCGCCCCAATACTGCCTTTTTTAGGCAAGGCTCAAAAGACAAACCCGCCTCCATAAACAACAATAATAAACAAAAACTGAGGGTAATGCTGCTCAACGCCAGAAGTCTAAACCTCAAAATTCACACACTCAAGGCTCTGCTTAGTATGGAAGAAATCGACATATGTGCAGTGACAGAAACCTGGTTCAAGGTTCCAGAGAGCACCCCAACACTACCAGGCTATAACTCCTACCATACCTTTAGGTCCCAAAGCCAGGACCAGAACAAAAAAGGAGGGGGTGTGTCCATATTCATCAAGAACACCCACACCTCCAGGTTAGTAGCACAGCATGCGGAATCTGAGACCATTCAAGTGCAATTGACAGCGGGTAAATTGACTGTTCAATTTATAGCTTGCTACAGATCTCCCATCTTGTCTCAGGACCCTCACGCAGCATTCCTGAGAACATTAGAAAATATGAAGATTCTACCCAACACCATGCTACTGGGTGACTTCAACTATCCAAACATTGACTAGGAAAACTACTCAAGCTCAAACGCCCTAGCCCAATGCTTTCTTGAGTTTATAAACTCAAACGCCCTTGAACATCTGGTCACCACTCCCACAAGAGGTGACAACATACTGGACCTGGTCATCACCAACATGGGGAACCTATGTTCCATACCTGAGGTAAACTCGTCATTAGTAAGATCAGATCACAAACTAATCACACTGGACACCCACATCCCAACCCCCCCCCCCCAGTCAAGAAAATCAAGGTAAAAAACTTCTCTAAAGCCAAGGTGGGAAGTTTCAAAGCTCCCAATCAAATGGAAAATGATGACCCAACGGCAGAATCCTTTACAAGTGCATTCTATGAACACCTTCAAGAATGTATGGACCGAGCCATCCCAAGTAAAACCAAGACCAACTCCTCAAAAAGAGAAAGCCAGTCTGGTGGACCCCGGCCATAAATAAACTTTACAACAGAAGGAGGAAACTCCTGCAAGATAGAACAAAATCCCAAAATAAGAAGGCATCTCTAATTAACATCAGTAAAAAACTGTGCTCCCTCATTAAATCATCCAATGCCAACTTCGAAAGAAAAATAGCCAATGACTCTAAGGATAACCACAAGGCCTTCATTAACTATGTCAAAAGTCTGGGGGCAAACTCTCAGATATGCTCTAAGCTAGTGCATAATGGCCATAAATACACTGAACCAACCGACATTGCCAACATCCTGGCTGACAAGTTCAGTGCAAACATCACCCCCCCTCCACCAAAGGGGCTAGCACCCATCCCAGAAGAATGTGGCGCTCCAGATATCTCAGACACACAAGTAAAGACAGCCCTTGCAAAGGCCAAAAACACAGCATCAATGGGACCAGATGCTATCCCAGGTTGTGTCTTACACGAGCTTCAAAATGAACTAACCCCCCATCTCAAATCACTATTCAAACTCAGCCTCTCTACAGGCTATGTACCCAAGGAATGGCATACAGCAACAGCCGTACCACTCCACAAAGGTGGTGCCACAACTGACCCTGGGAACTATCGCCCTATAAGCTTGACTAGCTTGGTCTGCAAAGCCATGGAATGCATTATCATGGAGCTCATTAACAGGGACATTGGGAACCTCCAGACACTGGACCCCACCCAGTTAGGCTTTGTTAAAGGCAGATCTTGCCTCCTGAACTTGGTCGACTTCTTTGAAACAGTCACCAAGGCCATAGATGAAGGGAAGGTGGTCCACACAGCATATCTGGACCTCGCTAAGGCGTTCAACACCATCCCACACTCAGGAATCATAGACAAACTCACCAGCTTAAATATCAACCCCCATGTGATGAGATGGGTTGCCAATTGGCTCTCAGACAGAACCCACAGGGTAAGAGTGGCAGGCGCCATGTCTGACTCTAAACCAGTCACAAGCGGAGTCCCACAGGGCTCAGTCCTGGGACTCCTCCTGTTCGGTATATATTTCTCCGAAGTACAGGCAAAGGCGGAGGGACTGTGGCTAACCAAGTTCGCAGATGACTGTAAATTGGGTGCAATAATTGACTCCAGCTGACACAGACATACTGCAAAAGGGTCTCACAGAGACAAACACCTGGTGTCAAAGTCACAGCCTCAAGTTAAATGCCAAAAAATGCATAGTAATCCCATTTGGGAAAAACAAAGTACCTACAAACTACCACATAGATGGGAATCCACTAAGTACAGAAGAAGTAATTAGGGACCTGGGTACCCAAGTAGATAGCATGCTCTCCTTTGATAACCACATAGCCAAAACGGTCAGGAAATCCTTCTATGTGGCACACCTTATCACAAAGGGTTTCTCATCCATATCCAAGGAGGTGATTGTGCCCCTTTACTCCTCACTCATTAGGCCCATAATAGAGTACAATGCCCCATTTGGGATGTACCTCACTAGACACCTGCAACAACTAGAAAGACCACATAAGTACCCTCACTAAGAGGATTAAGGGCCTTAAACAATTACCCTATGAAGCACGACTAAAAAAGCTCCAGCTCTTCTCAGTCGCTTACTGTCTGCTCAGAGGTGACCTATGCCTGACCTATAGGGCCATGTCAAACCCTGAACTAATGGACATGCTTCACATCAAAAAAATGAGATCCCTCAGAACCACTCGTTCTAGCGACTTGAACCTATGTACAACAATAAACAGGACATGCTGGAGGGATAGATTCCTGTCCCAGCGACTCCCCTCACTCTGGAATACAATCCCAATCCATATTCGACAGAGCTCCTCTATGACCCTCTTCAAGAGAAATCTTGATGAGTGGATGGGTAATTGTAAGTTCTACCCTGGGATCAATTCAGGAGCCCTGTCGACAGAGACCCAGGTTACTAATCTAATGGGGAGGCGAAAGCCATCACTCTGTGGCTAGGCTTATAAATGCCCATGGGCAGATAGCCTAGTACTTACCTATGAAGCTATGAACCTATGAACCTATGAAAGCTCAGCACCCTAACACATCTACTAACAGTTGAACACTAAAGTTGCTTTAACAAATACCCTACTTCAGATGACATGCATATTAAAATCCACATTTACTTCCTTAGCGACATAAAAAAAAAGTTATAATCCCATCACCTGCTGGGATCACATGCTTGACAGTAGCTTGTATCACCATGGTCTGGAAATATCATACACACACGCGCACGTGCACACACACACACATGCACGCACACACACACCTCTCTTTAAAAACTGAGTCTCACACACACACACATACACACACACAAAACTTTCCTGAAAAATTGAAACGGTACCTAAATGTAAAGAAACAACTGTACTAAAGGAACCACTCAGGGATGAATCAGTAGGAACCTTACCATAGGAAGCATGGCAGCAATGATCAGCACTCGGGGGGGGGGGGTCGGGGGGTCAACATAACTCCAACATAATTTGATTACACACAATTACGGAAACAACTAGTATTTAACTTCCACACACTTCCCACATCAGCATGTGATGCACGCAATCCACGTTGATTAATTTTTCCCCAAGAGACAGGTCTTGCAGTTGTAAAAGTGGGGGGTGCTCCTTCCCCCTCGCTCTATGGTTCCAGTGCCCATGTTTGTAAACACTTGGATTCCTGATTTCTTGGACTTACAGGAGAGGTTTTCCTATGGCATAGGGAGAGCCCACAGTGCTAGAAGGAAACTTGTACCAACATCATCCTCATCTACATCTAGCTCCATTATTATAAAGTTTCTTTCATATTTAGGCAAAGATCTTGTCCTAAAACCTGCATGGAGGAAAGCTCCTTTGATGTTAAAACAAAATCAAATCAGGTTTGACAATAAAAATTCCACCAAAGCCTTACAGATAAGAAAGAAGTGCTGGCCACTTATTAAACTTTTAAAGCATAGTAATAATCAAAACTCAAATTATATATCCAGCAAGAGTCAAAATACACTGGTCAAATGAAACAAGAAATTTCAACAATCTGGATGAACTGTGTTCTTTCATAATAAATAACAACATAATTACTATCCCAGAAGATATGGACTGGTCATCCCCTTCATTAAAGAGATCATGAGAAAAAAGTACTTGAAATGAACTAAAAAGAAGAAACAAAAAACAGATACTACACCAGCTTCCAGTAATAAATCCCTGGAGGCGTCTACTTCCAAATGACTTATGTTTTCTTCAAATATTAATGCCTCTTTTTCCAGAGTAACATATACCAATCATAATGATGCCTGCCTTTTTCACTTTATTTCAATTCAATGTCACTGGAAAAACAAATAACCCATATTAGCAAACAATGGTAGTGCATTTATTCTTCTTATTTACAGGTAACTTCATTAATTTTCTTTTACTCTGCATGTCTGATAGGATGGTGGGGGAGGGGGAGAAGGATTTCTCTTAATTTAAAATGCATTATTCATAGGTTCATAGGTTCATAGGCTGATACTAGGCCATTGGCTCAGAGGCCCTTATAAGCCCAGCCAAGAATTTCACCCATGTTCGCACAAAGTCAGCACCTGTTTCCCCTGTCCAGCAGGGAGAAAGGTGGGATCCTAGGGGTGCATTTCCTGTTTTCCATCTAGTCATCCAGGTTCCTGTTAAAGAGCGCTAGTGAGGTACTCTGCTTGACATGGAGAGGGAGTTTGTTTCCACAGATGGGGGAGTCTTTGGGGCACAAATCTATCCCACCAACAAGTTCTACTAATGTCACAGACCAGGTTGAGGCCTTGTGTGCAGGTTGCACGAGTGGAGTTTGACTTACGTATATGCAGCAACTTCATCAAGACTAGGTTTGGGATGGCGTTATAGGCCAGACACAGGTCACCTATGGGCAGTCTGTATGAGACTGAGTAGAGGGATAGGTCTTTTAGCCTATCTGTATAGGATAGGTGTTTGAAACTCTGGATTTTTCTGGTCAGGAACCTCTATGGTCTTTCCAGCTGCTGCATGTGCTTGGCAAGGTACATGCCAAAGGGGCATTTTACTCAATAACTGGTCTGATAAGAGAGGAGTACAGGGATGTTATGACCTCCTTGTTCCTGGATGAAATACCCTTACTTATGAGGTGGGCCATGTGGAAAGCCTTCCATTCAAAGGAAGGGACATGGTGTTGAAAAGTCAGGTTGCTATCAACCTTGGTGCCCAAGTCCCTCATGACTGATTTTATGCTTAGTACATTATTAATGTGATAATTAGGGGGGAGACCATTTTCCCCAAAGGGTATAATAATGCATTTCTTGGCATTCAGTTTGAGGCCATGCTTCTGGCACCAGTCATTAGTTTGGGTAAGGCCCTCTTGGAGGCTGTTCACATCACTAGAGGTATTTAAGACAGCACCCAGCTTGCAGTCATCTGCAAACCTGGTCAGCCACACAGCACTAGTTTTGACTTGCACCTCAGAAAAGTATATCCCAAAGAGTAGAGGCCCCAGGATTGATCCTTGGGGTACACCGCTCATTACAGGTCTACTGCTAGAGGTGGCTTCCCCTACTTTGACTGGGTGGGTTCTATCAGTAAGCCAGTTAACTACCCATCTGGTAACATATGGGTTGATGCCTAGCTGGGAGAGTTTATCTATTATCCCAGAGTGGGGAATACTGTCAAAGGCTTTGGCTTGGTCAAGGTAGATGGTGTACACAGTCTTCCCCTCATCCATGTTGACCAAGTTTAACAGCCATGATCTCCCTTTGACAAAACCAAACTGTGTGGAGTTAAGCATTTGGAGGTTGCCAATGTCCTTGTTTATAAGGTCCATGATAATGCATTCCATGGCCTTGCAGATCAGGCTAGTTAGGCTGATGGGTCTATAATTGCCTGGGTCAGTGGATGCTCCACCTTTGTGTAGAGGGATGACAGTGGCTGTCCTCCATTTGATTGGGATGAAGCCAGTGCTCAGGCTTTGATTGAATAGGGTGTCTAATGGTACTGAGAGCTCATACTCTGGAAATAAAACACAGCAGAGCACTTTTCACCTGCACTGTAGCATAGGCCATACACATGTAGGACACAGCCAGTGATGTTGTCAGGTCCCATGGAGACTGTATTTTTTGCCTTTGAGAAGGCATTAAAGACCTGATCCCCTGGTGATGAGGGTAGGGGGCAGGTGCTGGGGTTGTCCTGGTTTACTGTTGGGGGGACAGGGGAGTGAAGTTTTCACTGAACTTGCCTGCCAGCAGGTTGGCTATATCTACGGCTTTTGTATATGTGGTGTTCTTGACCACCATTTCAGAGCAGATTTGAGTGTTACCTTTGAGAATGTGGAAGTATGTGAAGAAGGCCTTGTGATTGTCCTTAGTAGATATGGTCAATTTGGACTTGAAGTTAGTCTTAGAGGATTTCACCAGTGGTCTTATTTGCTTGTTCAGACAAAGGAGAGATTGCCTCTAACCTGACACCTGCTCCTTCTTGGTCTTGGACTGCAATTTTTTTCCTTTTATTGTAGATTTTGTTTATTGCTGCTGTCCACCAGACAGGTTTACTCTTTCTTGATGAAAATGATTTGGTCCTGTCAGGTATTGCTGAGTTCATACAGCTATGTAGGTGCTATTATAGTTTTTTGGTGCAGGTTTGGACATTAGTGCTAGTTCCAGCTAAAGGGATGGTTGCTGTGAAGCTGCTTATACCTGCTCTCAGGAGACTGTAATCAGTTTTGGAAAAGTTTTTTTTTTTGTTTGACCCTGACAAGGGAAGAGGTCAGGGGAGATGGTGACTTAGAATGTGATCACTTTATGGGCAGATCTTACCAAGGAGGATGACATTGTAGGGGTGCTACAGTGCCTACCCATGTTGGTTAGTACCAGATATGGGATATTTTCACCTCTCATGGGGGTGTTGACCAGCTAAACCAATGGATTGGCACTGAAAAAGCCGAGGAATCTTTGGACATTCATGTCTGGGATAGAATAGGTCTTTCACTCAGTGGTTAGATAGTTAAAGTCACCCAGGATCAGGATAGAGGGTTGAATCTTGATGGATTCAAGTAAGTCCAGATAGGTGGAGTGGGCATCCTGAGTCATGGCTGGGGGTCTGTAGCTAGCTATGATTTGAATAAGTGTTTTGTCAATAGTTAACTGCACTTGAAATGTCTCCTGTGCGTCATACTGTCTGACCAGCCTGGAGGTGTGCATGTCTTTGATAAATATTGAAACTCCACCTCCTTTGGCTTTGTAGCTAAAAATGAAATTTAAGTCAAAAAGTGATGACTCTACTATCTGACATGACTAAATGACTAAACATTATATATATTGAAATCAGTCTTTGAATGACTTGTTTTACTTATTTTGGCAAAAACGGCTTTAGGACTGTTAATTGGTTACAATGGCATGTTTTTACATGAAATACTAACTAAAAATACCTGCCAAACTCTGCGACGTTTCTTTCACAATATTTGTGTTAATAAAGCTTGTACTTAATTTTTTCTTAGTAAAATTCCATTTCTCAGCTTGATGTGAAGCTTCTCTTACCTTGAGACACCTCATGGTCTATTTTCATTCATGCTGCATCTTTCCTGAAGTCTGTAAAGTTCCCTGGATGTCACTGTTTAGTGTAACGCACAGGAAATGAAGGGAACTATTTCTTTGATACACCACTAGTCATAATAAGCCATTTTTGCTGTGTTTTAACTGAAAACATTAGAAACAGCCAATGAATAATATTTAATTGTTCTGTGAAATAATTATTTAGCTTTTGTCTTCATGAATGAAGTTTTGCCTGTCATGTATGCAAGTGAGCATACTTAGAGGTTTGGTGTGCTACTGGCCTTTTTTTATTAAATATAATGTGGCTTTGCTTAGGAATGAGTCTCTCATTTCCCCTAGTTCTTTTAGAAACACTTGTCACTAGTTATCAATATAATTAAAAGAAAAGCTTATGATTTTACAGAACTGGTATTTTATATATAAGAATTGGCATTTTGCATATGAGTCTCACAATCATGCATATGGAATTTATTTGTGTCTTTCAGCTTTTCCCGGTTAGGGGTCGCCACAGCGGAACTCCGGTCCGCTAATGATTGGCAGTAGAGTTTTATGTGCTGGCTTGCCGGGTCTAACGCACAACCTTCAACGAAGGAACGCCCATTCACGTATGTCGCCACACAGAAGACGCTCTAACTGAGAATCGAACGGGCAACGTCTAACTGTGAGGCAACAACGCTACCGCAGCACCACCACTGCAGTCAATCATGCATATGGAATACTGTGCAAAAACATTGCTTTGGATTGCCTTTTAACGTTAACACTTGTTAAAATGAGATTCACACCCAGTTGTTAGAATTAACTGCTGCATGTAATGCTGCACTAATAAGACTTTTCAATTTAGTGTTCATGTTATCAAACATTACATCAAAGTTAAGTAGATATCGGCATATATCTTGGTGGATGTTATTTTATAATAAAGTCACCTATTTTTTTTATGTTTTCCCTTATTTTTCTGACATAACCAAGAACTAAAGTTTACATTTAGCCACAAGTTAAGCTTAAATGTCACATTTCTTGTATTCAGAAACTGAATTAAATGTTTTATTAATAGATCCCCAACCCATATATTTTTTCTTTCCTTTTGCCTTGCTATTGCCTCTACCTTCATTGATTATTAATCAACTGCTATTTAATAGATCATCATTTTTACTGGACTGTAAATAATTTTATTGAAAGTTCAATACCTGCATATATATATATATATATATATTCCATAGATATGAGTTATCAAAGTCTGCATTTCAAATAGAAGGGGAAGTGGAAAAAGGGATATATATATATATATATATATATATATATATATATATATATATATATAAAATAAATATTAAGGGGAAACCCAGAGACCTGGGCAGAGTAAGACTCACTGTCCTGACGACTGTATAGTCAATTTTCATTTCTATATTTACTGTGTATCAAAAGCAAGTTCCAATATATCTCTGTTCCTTAAATAAACTAAAGATGCTATACAGACTCTGGCTTCATCAATAGGAGTCATATATCACTAATAGTAACTCCAGTAACTACTTTACTTCAAGGATTAGTGATTGATAACAGATTTAGTCAGTCATCTAAAGGCTCACTTATCTTCATTTGTATTTGGCTTGAAATGTAGACTTTGGTAACCATAGCTTGTTTTGTAGAAATGTTTTAATATTAATTCTTCCTCTACTGTTTGAAAGTAATTTGATTGTGAGGGGATATTATTCAATCATTATTAGTATTATTAGAAAAGATTCTATTCAAAACTAAAAAGTTTATTTTTACTACATGCAGTCTGTAACATTCTGATTTATCTAGTTATTAATAATTGTTTTGGTGTAACTAAACTTCATTTATATGTAAAAATAAACTACTTGATATGGCTGGTATAGTTATGGAACATAGTTTGATAGATCAAAGTATATCTATCAGACTAAGAAATTTTATAATTCCATGTATGTTTTGGAAAACATTTATCTTTACTATTATCATGTTTCACATTTTATTTTTTGAGTAAATTATTTCCTATAGTCCTGAAATCACAATTTTTACCTTAAAAGAAATATTCTGTCACTCTTCATTATATTATACCTAGTTGCTAAAAATATCAAGTTCTTACATGTAAGTAAGAGTTTTTGGATTATAACAGAATTCTTTAATTTCATTCTTACAAACTCCTTCATATAATTCCATGACACTAACCTTAATGTCTTTAATATTAATGCACTGAACAATTCAAGATAAAGATCTAATTTGTTAAGATACTTGAGTAATAACAAACTGCAAGTTGTGTTTCTGCAGGAAACCCATTTTTAAACTATTGTTAAAAACATTTGGACTCCCAGTAATTACATGACACTTGCTCACTCAACTTATAAAACAAAGAGGAGGGGAGTCATAACCTTATGGGAAAAAAAAGTACTGTAATTCCTCACATAATATATAAAGACCCAGATGGTTATTAAACATTCATATTCTAAAATTTAATAATATAATTTGAACCTTAGTACAGTGATGCAATCAGCAGTTACAGCAGCTGGCAGGAGGTGAAGGAAATGCTTGAAACATTTTATCCCTGCAAGGATGACACATGCCTCTCAACCTCTTAGAGCAAAAACTCTGGACAAAGTCTAAAATGATGAGGGAGAAATAGGGACAGATTTTAAATATTGCTCTTACAAACTTAGAAAGTTGATAGAATAATACATTTTGCATTAGCATGAATTTTCTGAAGGATGTGGCATCTTAAACTCAAATATCTGTCTTTATTTAATGACTTCAATCCTCAGCTATTTGCCAGAAAGGTACAGGTTTTAGGAGGAACACACCAAAAATATGGAGCAAAAACCTGGACATTCTGTGAAAATTAGTACAGTTGAGAGGTATGACAGCCTGATCCCTGAATGTTATTCCCACCAGTCTTATTTGACAATAAGGATAATGGTGGGACCCTGTCCAGGCCAAAATGGTGAGCTTTGTGATTGTGGGAGGGATGAGATTAAATGATACTTTTTAAAAGAAGCTGCTGGCAAATAGATATGTAATAAATCCCCTGTTGCTCTTCAAACAAGTTAACTATGAACAGGCTGTACATGGTTACAGCTTTTTTTCAATGTGCTTCTTGCAATTGCCCCGGCAGAGAATCAAGCCTCCCTCTATCAGATGTGGGTCTATTTGTTTCTCATGCTAGGGATTCTGACACAGGTGTAAGTGCTGTCCAGAGGAGCCATCATTTAGGCAGTTATATAACAGCTTAGTGCTGGCAATGCGAACACTTCTTTTATGTTGTAAACCCCTCCTGTTGTTTGAGGCCATGCACTTGTGAGGAAGGCTACAACAATCATGGCTTGGTGAGTCAAACACATGCCCCTACAACCACATCATGCTGTGCTATACCTCTTCCAAGAGGTTGAGCCACCTCATGACCAAGACTGCTTATCTTTGTCTGGGCTTGGCTATATTCCTCAAGCCAGCTTCAAAAGATACCCAAGCCATTCATTAAAGTTGGGTTGCCTTAGTCATAATTAGGGCTTCATTCCTCTATGGCAATACAGTTGAATGGCTACAACTTTTAATATGCTGGTTCTTGCATGTAGATTTTACTGCTGTAATGTTCATGTGATTATAATTGTTGTAAATTCTTTTTTTTTTTGTCTTTTTATATAATTGCAACAGGGATACAATAAGTTCTTTACTTAGGGCTTGCTTTGTCTATGTCCAGCCTTGCACAGAAGTCTAGAAATTATGATTTAAAGAACATAGAGTGTGGGAGGTATCATAATATGAGCCATACAAGGGTGGCAACAAAAGGTGCCAGGATTAGGCACTATATATATGAAAACAAACTCCAAACTTCGAATGTGAATGAAATAACTGATATAGCTATTAAAACTGATTTAGGGACATGAGTGTGATGAAAAATTTGGTAATGATAATATTTTATGTCTAGAATTGCAAAAATTATTCAAAGATGAGTATAAAATTATATGAGTCACCTCACAGGCAGAAGGGCTAAGTTTTATTTGGGTTCATTTTTCACACTGCTGATTTCAGGTTTCCTAGCTGCTCTTTAGTGTTTCATTGTCTATAACCCATCATGTGATCTGTACCAAGGACCCCTCTGGGAAAGTGCTGACTAAGTAGGCAGCTTGTAAGTTTAGCAGATATTTGGATTTCTTTGACTGAAACTGGAAAGAAGTAAAAAAGCAGAGGACATCATATTTGCTGTTATGGTGTGGCTAAGGGATTTTTCAATTAGTTTGTCACTCTCTTTCATGGCTCAGCACATGCCCAACAGGGGTCAATGGTTTGCAAGGGACAGTACTTGACTATGCACTGATTGCCTTATAGCCAAGCTTGTTATGATATATTTCAGTCCTAACCTGGAACTCAAACTTTTCCCACTCCACTGGGCACATACCCCCCCAATCCCACCCCCACCCGAAGACTGAGGTGAGCAGGTGGACACTTTATTTCTCCCTCTCCCACTCTGCTTCACTAGCACTCAGGCCACTATTCAAACCTGGAGTCTGGATCACAATTAGGGTTTCATTCTGCTATAATATGGAAGCAACAGTAACAGGGGTTGCTAAGAATGGAACTAGATGGGGCAGCACTATTTTTTCAGTGTTGATTATGATAAATGTTCCCAAAATACCACTGAAGGAAGCTATAGCACAGTTAATAGATGTCACAGGTGAAAACTAACTATTGACAATAAAATAAATGTACTGGTGACTTATAATGGCAAGAAGCAGATATTAGACTTGCATGAAGAGAGAATGAGTTATACTAACTAGCAGTGATATAACATGAAAAACAAAAAACTGATATTTCACCAAGGCATCATTTGGGCCATCACAAAATGGCAGTAACAAAACTTCAGAAGACACATTGCTACAACTACTGGTATTTATAAAACAAAATGAGAATCTTGATATGTGTGAAGGCAAGATATGCAGTAAAACAAAATTTTAACCTTGAGTTTCAGAAAGTCTGAACAGTGCCATATATCACTGGTTTCAAAGTAGAGCTACAAATTCAAAGACTAAAACTGGAATTGAGTGAGTGGATCATGCCACATCACATTTAGGAAAGAGGGGAAAAGCAAAGTTGATTACATTTGTGTAGATTTAAAAAATTCCATAAACCCAGTGTTGCATAAAATACAGTACATGTTCTCTTAGGGGATATTTTGCATCCACTATAGGAAGAAAGCACTTTACAAAGATGGAGCTAGCACAAAGCTTAAATGTACATGAAAATGGAAACATATTACAGAGAGTTTCTGACTAGTAATACTAGCAAACAATAATTCCAGTACAACTGGCTTGTTTTCAGATTACCCCTGCAACCTACATGTTAACCTAAATGTTATGGGCCATGTTATCTAGGAGTACCTAAAACTCAGTGTTTTCTTAATGATATTATTGTTTTTTTTCTTTTCTTTTTTTAATTATTTTTGCTTTTGTTGACCAGGTCAGACCCACTACACCAGTAGCCTGTTTTCAGGGGAGATCTGACAGGCTAGGGAGACACACACTCTCTTCTCCTTCTGTCTGTTATATGGTATATTAATTACAAGACAGTGTGGTATAATTTTGTATTTTACATATTCTTTCTGGGAGATATCTACTTTATCAAACAGTTGAAGAAATGTGTTATGTGGCATGAAATTTAATGATATAAGCAATACCATTACTGAGCATGAATGAAGAGCTGTCAGATTTACTGAACCTTGATATTACAATCACAGTATGGTATCACCAAATACTGAAATGGGTAACACCAAAGTATTATTGATTTTATATACAGCTGTGTGTATGGGTCCCCTTCAGATGGTCGAACTTTTAAAAGCTTGACTTTCATATGGCCGAGACCATATGATCGAACTTTTAAAAGTTTGAACGGTCTGAATGGGGATCTCCATAGAGTGCGGAATGGGAAGTTTTCCCTTTACTACAATGTAGTGTGATCTTGGAGTTGGTATATTTAAATAGCGGGTGGTGTGGGGGTGCAGGGGGGCTTGCCCTCCTGCTAGCACTGTTTAGTTGTTTTTTTTTTTTTATTTAACATTTTCGAACATTCAAATGTTCGATCATATGGTCTCGGTCATATGAAAGTCAAACATTTGGATGTTTGAGTATGTGAAGTAGACCCATATATATATATATATATATATATATATATATATATATATATATATATATATATATATGTTGCTGTCTTTCGGCTTTTCCTGGTTAGGGGTCGCCACAGCAGAACTCCAGTCTGCTAATGATTGGCAGTAGATTTTTCACGAACGCCGAGGTGCCAGCCCGACGGTCAACCTTCAACGAAGGCACACCCATTTACATATATATACAGTATATATTATATACACTTGGTTTAGCTATAAAAATTTTAATATTTGTATGCATTAATTAATTTGTTTCTCATGGGCAAATAGTGCATTTGTTTATGCCATGAATACGCTTATGTGTAGACTTATGTCTGGCTGAATCTACCCTCAATAATGTTTGAGTAGCAAACAAATTGTAGCAGTAAATTCTCTCTCTCATTATGCTTGCTTGAGATTACTAGTGTGTGAATATGCACTTGTACTGGATGTATGAGATTTCATTTATAAACAACTGTATGTTTTATGTGCACTTCCAAAGGAAAAAAAATTGCAGTGTCAGAGTCATAATATCATGCTGATAAAACTACGGCCTGTCAAGTCAAGGGACTGATCCTACCCTCAGGACAGTGTCAGTGCAGTGTCTTTGTGTTCTCCTTATGTCATGCAGATTTTCTCTAGATACTGTGTCTTTGTCATGCCTCTCAAAGGTATAGTGTGTGCTACTTAAAAAATGTTGCTAGGATTGTACTGCAGAGCTATTTTCCCTTGATCACCCCTATAAATGAGGTTTTGGTTTGCTGGGAAACAAATTAAATAAAATTATAAAATAAATACATACTACAAGTTAAGTCAACCTATTGATCTCCCTGTTTTAGAGTAAGAAAGACTTAAAAAGTCCTGAAAGTGTGTCAGATTTGTAAAAAAAACATTCAAGATAATGACTGCACATCAGACTGTTGGTAGAAAATAAGTAAAATAAAGGTCATTATCTGCATGACAGCTGGAAGTATTATTTATTTGTCTGTACTAGGCAACTGCATTCAAAAGAGGGGCTGTACATGTTTATCCACTCCTTTCCTCTTATCTTACATATGGTTTAGCTGTCTGTTTCCTCTGTTGCATTGAGAATGAGTTGTCTAATTCGACCTCCACCACATACACACACATGCTCCCACACCCACACATTAATTTATACATTATGTGTAATGAGTAGGAGGTAATAGCAGCGGTTATATATTCACATTAACATATTTTTACATGCTTCTCCAAAAGAGTGGAGTCTCACATCATTCTTCACTGGGAAGCTAAGTTGCTTCCAGATCTGGAGAAAGGTACCTTTTTTTACAAGCTGCTTTGAAGACTAGTATGGGTAGAAACTAAGGAAAAATATATATTTTATCCAATATTCACCAACTGCCATTGCAATAGCACAATTATCTTTTATTTTGTATAACTATGTCTAAAAATAGCCCTCAAATGGGAATATTTGACTGGCTGAACCAAGCCCTTTTATTAGCAGCAGACACAATTCCCACTGTATGATGACCTGTTCAGCAGACATCTGAAACCATTACAATTTGTTGCCATTAAAATGTTGGAGGCAAGTTCAGGAAAGAAGGTATGCAAAAACATCTCCAGTTACATGCTGTTAATTAAACAAGGTACATGAACAGGCAAATGGAGTTCTTATTCAAGTGTTTATTCTCAGCTATTTCAAATTAAAAAAAATGCTGATACAATCATTTACTGCCATGGTATCAGTGGTATGAACTAAAAATTCAGCCTTCCTCTGGGAGTATATTTGAACCTGTAGAAATGTGCACATTCTCACTGTGTAGAAAGGATGTCTTGGCCTCTGTTTCCTTATATGCGTGGAAACATCCATTAAGCATAAATATGACCATTACTTAATAGAATTATTTAAATAAAGTTAAGAAATATATATTTGCAAGTGACACTGGTTTATAAATCATACCACTGGTAGGTAAAGTTTACTTAACCCATGATCAGGCCTTGATTATTGGTATAATTTATACTCCCCTAAAACAGGATGACAGATGATGATTTCCTGGAAAATAAAATCAAATAAATGAATAACAAAATTAATAAATGCAGAATTTTATTTAACTGTGGCATTCTGCATTTTTTTTCTTTTGGAAGTTCTTATTTTCATAATGCAGTTTGTGTCTTCCAATACCCTGGCACTGTTTTCCTTCCATTTTCTTTTCTTCAGTGTTGAATTAAAACTGAACTGACCTAGTTCCATACTTTCTGCAACTAGCATGGGAGACATTTTATTTACTTTTTATTTAAACAAGACCCTATAATTTTTGTTAGTTGCAAGTTTTTAGGCCTCTGTGATCACTGTTTTGCATCAGTGTTTTTTTTTTTGCTTTTCTTTTGAAAGGAAACAAGTATCACTATATATATATATATATATATATATATATATATATATATATATATATATATATATATATAATCCTGTTCTACTAGTCACAACATCAACTTCAATAAATCTCTATGTTAATGATTAGGAGGGCAAGACAAATGGATAGAACCTCTTCATAAAGGATAGATGCAGATTCGCTGCTATACTTCATGCCTCGCAGTGCTTCTTAATCAGCCTGCATTTACAAAGGTGATGGAGTCTCAGCTTCCTGCTGGGTGCTGATAGGGGCAGGAAATGAGAAGAAATAAGGACATTGGGAGCAGGGCTAGCCTTAGATTACACTCTAGACAAAGTGCTCCACAGTGCCCCCACCTGCTGCCTGCCCCTCCTTCCACACACATCCCTTAGTGTCACCCTGTCTCTCCCCCCATCATGGCTTTCCCACATCATCTAGTGACTTGTTGTCAGTCAATAATACCAGACGACAGAGCTCCTTGTTTCTTATTGTACAGAAGATGAATTTTTATGCAAATCTAGTTGTTATATTAACTTTTTTAATTGATTAGAGCAATAATTAAAATTGTCCATGATCTAGGGCCTTTCTCTCCCCCCAACATTATTTTTGTTGTTGTCTCTGATTTTTAAACTATACTGTTAAGAGCTATGAACCTTATTTATATTGGCTCATTTTTTGGTTTGTCCTTCATAATTTTTTTTTTGAGGAGGGTAAGTTATAGAAGTTTGTAGTTTCTTAATAATGACAGCCTATTTTGAGTTTTTGACCTCCTATCCTTATAAAACATGAATGCTTTGTAAATCTGTTTTTGCTATACTAAGAGCTCTCCAGGTATGTAACGAAGAGGAATATTTACAATCCACCCCTGATTTATGGGCCTTTTTCTTCCTTAATATGTCTGACTTGGGTCTATATTATAACCTCGAACATACAAAATGTTGAATACCCATTCATTGACACATAAGTGTCGAATTACCTCTTCACCAAACAGCCACATCATTGATTTCTTTCCAAAGGAAAGAAATCGCTAGGCCAACTACCCATAACACAATATAACAAACACTATAAAGTGGGGGGGCTGTGCCCCTCACACAACCCCGAACTAAATATACTAACTCCGAGATCACACTACAGTGGGGAAAAGGGCAGATTTAAATCAATGGCCAGCAGTGGCCTTAGGCCCAGCCCTAGGCAAAATGGGCTCTGGCTCCCCCCTCCACCACACCACCCAGGTGCCCCCATCCTGGTCTACCTAATAAAAATAAATGCTGGAAAAAGCACTACAGTGGCGAGGTAGCCCTAAGCTAGTTGGGGCTATGCCTAAGGCCGGCTATGTCAATGGCCAACCAATTTCTTTCTCTTGGAAAGAAATTGATGATTTGGCTGTTTTCTCAAGAGGACGTTTGACACTTATGTGTCAATGAAAAGGTACTCGAGATTGTGTACCTTCAAATATTTAATATAGACCCTCTGACTTTGTCACTGATTCTTTTTCTGAGAAGTTGAGACAGATTTTTTTTGTCAAAAGAGTTGGACTTGTGGGATATATACAAACAAAATGCCTACAATTACAGGGTCTGACTGTGTAGGAAAATGACTAGTTACAATTTGCTTTTTTTTCTGCTTTGCAAGATTAATATAATTTGTGTGAAGCAAGTTGGAATACATTAAAATTCATTACTAAGTTAAAATTAATTTCAAGACCAGCATGTCTTTATCACAGTTAGATGTCTGAAATGCACACAAAAGTGGGTTTAATTGCTTGGTGTCTTTAGGAACTTCAACTCTGTGGGAACATCTCATATGTGAGAACTTCAGATCTATGGGAACTTTTTATCTGTGGATGAAATTAGATGACCCTTTCATCCTTTGCTGAGTTTAAACAGCTGTTTGATCTGACTTTGCAAGGTTAGCATGCACTTATGTGAAGAAAGATAGAATCCTTCATTACTGTGACCATTATTTATTTATCTGAGATTTATACAGTAAAGTGTATATGGCTGATAGATCAGGAGGCAGTCAGTGGATACATGTGCCTTTCCTTTGCTATTGCTTAAACACTGTTAAACAGTAGGCACTGATGTGTATTGACAGGGTTGTTAAAATCAGGGTAAATATAGTTTTGCTTTGGCTTATGGGTGTAGAGGGGTGAAGTTTATTTAAAATGAAACAAGTTGGCCATAATTGCTCTCTTTTTCCATCATAAACATCAGCATTATGCAAGATAAGTGTCTATATTTGGTGGTGTGGTAGGAGCATGATGTGTATGAATGTAACTGGTTATTGGTACATTGATGCAGTGAGTAGCATTGCCCTTTCACAATGTAAAGCTCTGGTTGATGGTTTAGCTGTGTCTTCATCTTTATGGAGACTTCATGGCTCCCTTGCATTTGTATGGGTTATCCATGTACTCTGGTTTTCTCCAACACCCCAAAGAATTTTCCTGCCTGTAACTTCACAAGTGTATGTGCATCTTGAGCTAAACTTGGCTTGTCAGGGGTAATGTTAGTATGTGTGTACTTGCGTGAAAAAAAAACACTATACCTTGTGTGATAGATCAGACTTTCAGTGGTAGTGTCAATGTATGCATGTATGTATGTATGTATGAAAAATATTATCACTGATTTTTATCAGTGGACACTGACAATATTGTTAGGGCCATACATAACTTTCTTCTGGAAAACAGTCCACAAGTTACCAAGTCATTACCTTTCAAAAATAAGTCATAAAATGCATCAAAGAACAGCCAGGCACTCAGATTTTTCTGGGGGCTTTGTGGCCCAGACAGTCCAGACTGTCTATATTAATGGCCTCTGCTGTGAATCCCATCTGGTTTAAAACCAGTTCTATTCAGAGGTATGCATAGAAAGTTGCTGCTAGAGATGTACTAGAAATGGTATGATCATTATTACTTCAAGTTTCCTAAACAGTCAAACCTCACAGGTGTACAGATGTCATTATACCTTTTGTGGGGTCTGTGGACAGTGTGTCATTATTTCATTAATTTTCTTGACAAATCTTGGTGGTGTGCACAAAAGGTCACTATAGCCAATTTGGGGGGTAAGGAGGCATGTTACATCTGAAATCAACAGGTTGAAATATTTTACTATTTGTTCATTCAAGTTTGTCGCAGTCTGACATCAGAGTGATACTTTTTTTTTTTTTTAGAGAGTAGGGATGTAGTGTAGTCATTGTTCCTAGATGAGAAATATGCCTCCTTGCAAACATTTGTTATGTTCTTAAATTATTGTGAATTGCTGTTTCATCAAACTCCATAAAAAATAAGACTGAATTTCTTCCTTAGTCATGATTTTGTTTGGAAAAATCTCTAAAATGCACATTAGAACATGTACATAAAATGTGGCTTCTCAGGCTCCAATCTTAATTTGGCTATTTCTTCCACTGCTATTATAGTGATGTCTTTCCAAGTTGGATGTGTTAAAAGGAATGCAAAGCTGAACAGTAAGAATGAATTTCTTTCCTTAGTCCTGATTCTTCTTCAGAGTATCATTGAATTAGAAGAGTAGAAAACTCTAAGATCCATCTCAGAACATCTAGGAAACCCCTTGGCTTCTGGAATGCTGGTGGTCTCTAGACTCCCTGCTTCACACGTTTATTTCTTCCACTGCTATTATAGCACAGTCTTTCTCAGCTGGAGAGTGGTGACATGATGCAGGAAAAAGCTTTCCTTAGTCATAATTTGTATTTATGGCATCATGGTATCAAAAGGGTGATTAAAAAATTAAAAAGCACCTCAGAACATATATAAACCCTGTGACTTCAGGGGCCTAGCAGCCTAGAGCCCAATCTCTTCAGGTTAGTTCAGCTGTTTCTGCCACAGTTATCACAGTGCAGTCTAGCCTAGTTAGGGTGTTTTGAAAGGATGCAGGATAAAGATGAAGATTTAGGCAAAATGTGTGGAAGTGCAGAAAAAAGTAAACTAGATGATGTGGGAAGGCCATGATGGGGGAGGGACAGGGTGACACTAAGGGATGTGTGTGGAAGGAGGGGCAGGCAGCAGGTGGGGGCACTGTGGAGCACTTTGTCTAGAATATCATTTCACCTAAGGCTAGCCCTGTTCCCAACGTCTACTTTCTTCTCATTTCCTGTCCATATCAGCACCCAGCAGGAAGCTGAGACTCCATCACCTTTGTAAATGCAGGGTGATTAAGAAGTACTGCAAGGCATGAAGTATAGCAACGAATCTGCATCTATCCTTTATGAAGAGGTTCTATCCATTTGTCTTGTCCTCCGGATCATTAACATAGAGATTTAATGAAGTTGATATTGTGACTAGTAGAACAGGATTATAAGAATCCAGCAAGGTCTGGATATTAGCAGTAGATAAAGAGTATAGTAATACACCAGGGTCTGTGTATTACCTGTAGATCTGAAATGTAGTAATCCACCATGGTTTGATCATTACTAGTAGATATGAAGTCTAGTACTTCACCAGCATCTGGATATCACCAGTAGATCTGGATTATAGAAATCCACCAAGGTCTGAATATTACAAGTAAATCTGGATTATAGAAATCCACCAAGGTCTGAATATTACAAGTAGATCTGGATTATAGAAATCCACCAAGGTCTGAATATTACAAGTAAATCTGGATTATAGAAATCCACCAAGGTCTGAATATTACAAGTAAATCTGGATTATAGAAATCCATCAAGGTATATATATTAGAAAATGTTCTTGTGAAGCTCCATCTGTTGATGTAGGCTATGGTGACACTTGCTTTCAGCAAGTGCAATCACTGAAGAACAACAGCCCATATATCACAAGATGACCGGTATTGGAGTGCATGGCAGAAGTGGTCATTCTGATGTGAATTTGTCTTTCAGTAAAGACTGCTTTTTTCTCTTACAATGCATGTGTGTCCACATGAAATTATGTAACTTTACCATTCATTTCCTTTATTGTCTTGTCTCCATTATCTTAGAAACACAGTCTCTTGAACTCAGGATTTTTTTTAGTAGCCACTGTTTTATTATTTTCAAATGTCTAACCAGTCTTTTAAGATATCTTAGTTCTTACCTTTTAACTTTTCTTAACCAAAATACATTACACCATTCCCCATGTTCTGAAGCAATTAATAATTAGAGTAAAACTTTCTGCCAAGTTTACAATAGCCAACGAATTGTTACAACTCGGTATTTCATTTTGCGCCAAACATAGATTGTTTTTGAAACATAAGACATAACCGTCAAATGATCGAATAAGTGATACACAAAACATTAAATGGAAATGAATGACATAATAGAACTGTGAGGGTTCATGTTTACAACACATACACTTCAAATCCTTGGTTACACAACCTTGAAACCTGCCATTACCATGACCCCAAATTAAACAGCACAAATCAAGTGTTTTTTGCAAGGGGGCATGCTCCCTTACACTCTCATTTTTTTTGGAGGGGGCAAAACCTCAGACCCCTGAGCATCTCCCAAACTTATATATACCAACTTCACAATCACTCAGTATTGGAGAAATGAGAAATTCCTCAAAATAACAATCAGCGGTCTCAAGCAATTCACTTTTTTCACTCTTCCATGGTTGATCAGGTTACTTTAATGATCCAGAGAAGCAAGCATATACAAAGATGCCATTTGTGGATTACACATGCAATTATTATGAACTTGTGCAGTAAGAAATTGTTGGACAGTACATAGAAATGTCTTCTAATATAGAAGTCTAAATGGTACAAAGATTTAAATCAACTTTTTTGCATGAGCAACTGAATCCCTACCATTACAACACCACTTATTAAGTCACACACTTTCTCACTTTTTGCATTATTATCGATTTTCTGGGCAACAAGTAATATGAAACTCTAATGTCTAGCAATATCGACTAATTGTAATCTTCAGTGATTTAACACATAAATTAATATTTTAAGAGGGAGCATCAGGCTTTGCATCAACATACATTTTTGGAATAATAAGCTGCACTGCATAAAACTCTAATGTCTAGCATTATTGACTGACTGCAATCCTCATTGATTAACTGAAAAAAATAAAGAGGAACATATTAGAAATATGAAGCAATACCACCAGGATTTACAAGATGAGAGACAACTAAGAAGGATAGGGACACTGTGAAATCAGAGACCTTTGGCAGCCACAGTGGATACTGGAAATATTTGCTGGGAAAATAGTGTACCTGCCAATTTGCCATACAAATGTTTTCACTATATTTATCATCAGGTCGCCTGTCAAGATCTTTAAAAATACCTTACACTGAAATTGGCTGCTCCTACCACTGTTATCCAATGCTACTACTCATAATGGTTGACTGTTCAGTTTGTGTGTGGTTTCCATGAGTTGCTGTTTGACAATAAGGAGATCCAAAATTGATTGGCCAGGTATAGCTGGCCAGTCAGTTTGTAAAAGTTTTTTAATCTTTGCCATCACATGGAAATGACTAGGAACTCAGTACCTCCTCCATAGGGTTCCCTTTGATTAGGGCCACTTTCAAACTTTATTTATTTATTTACTTTTACATTACTAAGAAGATTTTTTAATAAAGTAATGGGAAAAATAAATAAAGTTTGAAAGACAACTCTTGCCAAAGGGTGCCCTGGCAGCTGCCTAGCTTACCTATGTGAAAGGCCAGCCATTACTGGGAGATAAACAAAACACTGTAGACATATATATATATATATATATATATATATATATATGGGATTACTACGAAATACCGAATGCTCAAAATCCTGACAATGAAAACACCGAGACCAGATGACCGAAACCCTGCATTACTGAAAGACCAGAAATGTAAAACCCCGATGTTAAGGGATTTTGTGTTAGCGCTTTTGGTGTTGCGGTTCAGGTAAGTAAGTGTGTGTAAGTGTGTTTGTGAGGGGTGCAGTGTGTGTAAGTGTGTGTTGTGACTGTGGTGTATGTGTGTGTGAGAGACTTTAATGTGTGGGTGTGTTTACCTTGTGTGTCTGTTTGTGCGATCTCGGAGTTAGAATAATAAAGTAGGGGGTGTGGGGGGTGCAGCCCCCCTGCCTATGACTAGTGTAGGATGCATTGTTTGGTTGTGGGGGGAAGGTGTGTGTGTGTGTGTGTGTGTGTGTGTGTGTGTGTGTGTGTGTGTGTGTGTGTGTGTGTGTGTGCTGTTTGGTTGTGTAACTTTCGCAATTTTGAATTTAGCGGTTTTACATATTCGGTATTGTGGGGTTTCGTGCATGTGGTCTCGGTGTTTTAAACGTCGGGACTTTGGGCATTCGGTATTTAGTAGTGATTATATATATATATATATATATATATATATATATATATATATATATATATATATATATATGTATGCTTTAATGCAAACACGAATGCAGCACTGCCATACATTTCATGAATCCGTGATGTCTTCTGTGCTTCATAAATGAATGCCTGTACTGTATGTCTGCCCAACTGACACCTGCTGGATATGCCCCCTAAGAGTTTTCACCTGGGAGAGTCTCCCCCACCCCCCAGTTATAAGTCTGCATGTAGTGAAAAACAGATAAGCAACACACTTCTATTTATGTCTTTATTTATTCAGTCACACTTAGCCTAGGCGAAGGTAAAGCATAATCAAATGATACATTGTACTGTGCAACAAATGAAAATAAGACAGAGCTATACAAACAGGAAAAGACATTGCTAAGGTTTTATAAGTTTGGTAAAGTAATTCAACACATACATTACAATAAAAAGCCTTAGATTTTAACCATAAACAATATGATGCATTCATGACTGAACTACATACATAGAGAAGTAGAAGAGGCAGCAAGCATGCTTGAGAGTAAAGCAGGTTTAAGGGAAGGATGCAAAAACAATATGAGATTGATAAGAAGAGGCAAAAGTGAAAAGAGAGCTTGGATGTAGAAATGCTGAGAAAGATGAGACAAAGGGTAAAAGTAGGGTAGAAGCTGAACAGTGTTCTTTGGGAGGAGAGGGGATGAAGGCTGAAATGAAGGGGAGACAGGCTGAGGAGAGCGAGGAAAGTAAAAGAGATGGGTAGAAAAACAGGAGGAGGCATTATTATTAGGCTGATAGCTAATAGGTGAGTGTATAAAATCATGACTTTGCTGGTAAGTAACTGTGTAGAGTATAACCAGAGCTACTGGAGCCAGAACTGGCATTCTGAGGTTTTTCTTGAATTGGGAAAGTGGAGTTGAATCCCTTATGTCAGGTGGCAGAGAATGCCAAAGTTTAGAGCCAAGAGTGGAGAAACTGGGTTTGCTGCATTTCTTTGACGAGAGTACATTGGGGGGCAGGCAGGCTTGACTAGGTTGTGATCTTAGGACTGTAAATTCTTTCTCTAATTTTAACAAGGATGTATTTTCCTATCTGGATGCACTGCAATTCTCAGTTAGCTGTTCAGTCTTCCACATAGTACATTTATGAACTGCTGCTAGGCATAGCTGATCAGAATAAGTTTCTGTTCTTCTTTCTCCATGAAAAGACTAGTGAGGCAGCACAATGCAGGTTTCGATAATGGGAAGAAATGTGTTATTCACTTAGTCAACCACTATAGTAATCAGTTTGATAAAAAATAATTTTAGTCAAACTTGGAATGAAGTTACTGCCTGGTAGCAGTAACGGTTATAAACAGCATTTCCTGTTGCATACACATCAAACAGCAGTATCATGGCTACAAATGTGGTTATATATCTATGACTGTGACAGTGAATTTATTGTTTCCATCCAGGCTAATTTATCATTCAGACTGTAATGCTCTCCAAGCTGTTAGTGGCCTTTAACCATGTTTCATTCATTAACTAATGGACTTATGCAGTTCAATATACCAATAAATAGTACTACATTCATTTAAACACACACACACACACACACACACACACACACACACACACACACACACACACACACACACACACACACACACACACACACACACACACACACACACACTAATCTTTCACAAAATGGCAGAACCCAGTTTGTGCCAGATATCTTCCACAAACGTTTTAGACCTTTATTTTGAAATCTAGAAAAGAAGTAGCAGTAGTCAGAGGTCTCAGATATCTTTATAGTCTGCTTATAAGAAGACTGCTGTATCTGTAATATCAGCCATTACACACAGCTGGTACTGCAGCATACTAAGGTGAAACACAAGCATGGTAAGCACTTAAACTAGACTGATTTGATGCAAACTCCAAAGAATGTGTCAGTATATCCTCTGCAGGTGAAACTTTCATATAAGAACGCTGACTAGAGAATTATAGTTTGATTGGTGTGTATGTATTATGATCTTGAGACCAAAGCACAAGAGGTCATCAGTATTGCTTTATATCTTAAGAAGAGCAATTTTTCTCGGAGATACTATACCATGGACCATTCTTTACAAAACACAAATAAGAAATGAAAGGCGAACTTGTTTTTATTTTATAGAAGCAGTTTCCACTTAATGTTTTATCTTTCTTGCTTTACTGAAAAGAATATGCATAATTTTTAAAATACTTTTAATGTCTCATATTGGAAAACAATCCCACGATTAGTTCACAGTGATGTAATACTGCGTTGCATACATACACTGCACTGCTTAAGAAGCCAAAGGAGATAGATAGGGCAGTGCTACAACACTGTATTATTTCAGACTTTTATAAACCACAAGAAAGATCCAGCTAAGCTAGTGTCTTCACTGTGTCATATATTAAACCTTCTGTAGCGGAGACCCATGGGATATGTGAAAATGATTCCTTAAAGATCATGTACAAAGATGTTCTTGTATAATGTCATGTTTTCAGTAATTATGCTGCTTTCGTGTAAATTTGGCTTTCTGGTTATAAAATATGTAATTTTAATTTAGTTTCGTCATAGGAACTATATTTATTAAGTTTAATTAACCTATGTTTGCATTTCCTTTATGCTGAGCAACTGTGAATGCACTTCTTGATTTCAAGCCATGTGGTCCTGCAGCCTGAAAATGTAATACAGAGGGCAGATAGCATCTAGTGGGTGGGCATGTATTTTGTAATCTACGGATGTGGTACAGACTGCAGCACAATCAGTCACTCAGTCAGGAAATCAGAAAATAAAACAAATGACTAAATGTGTTTATGTTCAAATAAAAAGTAAAAAAAAAAAACAAAACAAACATGCCAAGAGTCCTAGTAAAATGGGTAGTGCTTTACATAAAGGTAATGACATAAAACACTTTCATTTATATTTCTCTACCATTGTATGATCACTTTTAAGAAGAAAGCTTTGAGTATATAAAACAACTCAGTGACAGTCTAAAGAGAAGGATGTATGTATGTTTCATACATTCACTTAGTGCTGTAATGGAAACTATGCCTTGAGCTTAATGAGATTCTTGGCAAGGTGGAAGGCCCCCCTGTATGTCAGACTAAGTATTGCATGTGGTACCTGGTGGGAAGTCAAAATGCCTACAGTACTCAGTTCCACATATAGACAAAGGTGTACTGCAGGTTTCAGGAGTCAAAGGCAGAGAGCCTGATGTGATGTCCCCACTCTGGGCCAGTTATCAAGGAGCCTAAATCCTCACCACTGGTATTGGAGAGGAAGGTTTACTTGGAAAACAAATGGATACACTCAGTATGTCCAGATGCAGCTCTCTGCATCAAGCACAATTTCCCTTAAGAACACACAGGGAACACACTAATTCCAATGTCTGGGTTTCTCTGTCTGTCACTTTCCAGGTTCTGAATCAAACTCCCCACTGGCACAGCTATACAGTTGAGACCTCAGCTGTCCAAGCCATGTTCTCCATCACTCTCTTTATGAAATCAGTGCTTTGTGCCCCAGACACACACACTCTTTGAGATTTGATTTGCACACACACACACACACACACACACACACACACACACACACACACACACACACACACACACACACACACACACACACACACACACACATACTCACAACTGGGAAAGACTGGCACAGATTTACTAGCTATGCACCCTTCTGCTCAGACAATAAGGTAGTTACACTGCCACCAGACACTCTAAAGCCAGCTACTCTAAGGCTCTTACAAGGGTACCCAATTATACTGAGTGAAATTAATATTAATACAAATGGTAATGTTGACCAAACAGCCAGGCATTCATGAGTGGCCACAGTGTCACCAATAGCTATAAGTACTCTCAAAGGTTAAAATATTCTCTAAAGGGCAAGTCACAATGAAAAGTTTAAATATATTTAATAATAAATAATAGCAGAACATGACAATACTAAATATCTATTTACAATAAACCCGAGAGTTTCAATCATGTGAAATATTAAAAATAACATATGTGGACAGGCTCACACAGTTACAGAAAAAAACAGTACTTAACTAATCTCACCATATTTTCCTGACTGAACTAAAGAATTATTATGCCCTGGATACTTACTAGAGGAAGGCAAGATGAAGTAGGTGAGGGCATACTTCTCAATCTTCAAATGAAAGAATCAGGGACAAAGGACCTTAAGATCAGGGAGAATCAGGGATACCTAATTAACATAAGATATGCATATTTAAATAAGCACATTAATGGACATGCCCACACACGTTCAATTACATAGAGACAGGGAATCATTTTACAGCAGCTTTTTTAAGAGTTGTACACATACACAAACATCTACATGCTCAAAATACAGGATTATTCATATTTACAAAACACATATAACATTCATGTAATATGTGCCATTCCCCCACTGCCCCAACCCCCCCATCAGAGTATGTTTAGTTTAGATGTAATGTCTACAGGACCAACTGGCAGATAAAGCAAGTAAGTCATAAAGAAAATAATAGGGATTAATTTATTTGACATAGATTCAATATTTACTCAAAAGCTCAAGCAACAATATATGTTAAAGATACAACTCAGTAGCTGATTTGCTCTGGGACTCATCAGCAACCCTACATAGTGCACATTTAAATGCTTTTAAAATGCATAAATGAATTATGTATAGCCATGAGCAAAGTGTTAAGTATACATTAGAAATGAAAAATATTAATAAATAAAATTTCATTGATACTTTTTCTGCTGTTTTTTTTTTTAACCAAAACAAGTGTATTATTGATTGATAGACAGCATGGCTAACTGACACCTGAGTTACTTATCTTTTATGTAGGGTAAAGTTTAAAATAACATCCAATCCAGGGCACAACCACAAGTCCTTCTCTTTCTTATTGTAGTAGAACTGCACAAACAACCTCAGACTTCCTGTGATTAATTCCTGCAGAAATTCTTCTTCAGACTGCAACCCCCATTTCCTCCAATGATCAGAAATGGCAGCGGCACTCCCAGCTCCAAAATCTGACTTCAATCTCCACAGCCAGTGGCCCAAAACTATTTCCACAGCTCTCTTCAAATCTTGGCACAGTAGAGGTCTCTTCAAGGCTTGATCTTGCCACCCTTCATTGAGTATGTAGTCTTTGTCCAGTTCCTTCCAGAGATAGTCAACAGCATGCAAGAGACTTCTCTTCTACATTGCTTTCTATGCAGACTAATGGACCTAATTGAAAAACAAAAGCCATCTAAAATCCGCTACTGCATATTAAGTAGTAAACAAAATGAAAGTGAAAAATTGGCCAGTGATGCATGCATATTAGATGCAGCAAAGCAATGCTCTGATTGGTTGAGACATATACAATCAGAAAAGAGGTTGCTGTACAGCAAGTCTTAGGTGCACAAGTATCCAAACTGGGCAGTCAGGGATTAAAGCTTATTTATGCTTAAAACGTGTGGTCCCAGGAAATTTAGGATGTTTGACAGTTATGGGTTAGGGTTCCTTTCTTGTCAGATTCCAAGACTAGAGTGCCATGAGACCTCACGTAGTATTAAAATATCATTTTTAGTGATAGATTACAGAATGACATCACATACATCTGGACATCTGACTTCTGGTTCCCATTGCTTCCCCCTTGACCAGAAGGTGTCAGGATTTAGCACATAGGTGTCAATAACACACACACACACACACACACACACACACACACACACACACACAGCCTTGCTAAGACTGGTGCAGCTCCTGGAAGTCATAAAACTATTTCAAACCTCCACCCTTCCAGAGTAGCAATTAGTTCACCCCAATGACAATGCAGAAAGTTTCCTACTATAGACTTTTTGTCTCTGGCTGTATTGAGAATTGTAAGACATAATCTTTATGGCCTAAGCCAGGTAATTTAAGTTCAAACTATTTTCAAAGTTTGAGATTAACCTCTTCTGTTCCAGTATTTTCTGTTAAAACATATACATTTAAACAGTTACAATAATGCATGTGTATTTCTTTTTCTGTCCAGCAGGGCATACTGTTGGTACATTGTTAACACAAGTAGCTTTACAAATACACTTTTAAACACAAGCATCTGTACAAACCTATTTGATACATGAATAACATATATATTTTTACAAAATTCCAGATAACTGTGCTGGCATAAGTTACACACCCACTGCCGTACTTCTCCTGACATAGCTGGCAATACCTCATATTGTCATACCTAGAAATATTCACATATTCAGTTTGGCATAGTACAAGCCATCCTCCAAGCTCCTGTAGGGACAGCTCACTTTGCCCTGTTTTTAGCTGTAGTTTTAAGTCCCTTGTGGGTTAGTGGCCCCTAAACTCATCATCTTGGATGGGAAGAATACAGGTGTAATGACTATGCTGCCCTGCAGATGGAGCTGCTATCTAGCCAAGCAGCTGTACCTGTATGCAAGACCCTGCTCCCTGCTAGCAGTACTGGATCTGATAAACAGGTGGATCTTTAAAAATAAGCCTGATGTTCAGCAAGCATTAGGGTGACTGCAAAATATACCAAATAACATCAAGCCAAAGGGCAAAAACCCATGCAACTGAAAAACTGGTATGCCCAAAGTGGTCATTTGCATATACTCTATGGGCTTCCATTTTCTGAGGTTTAAGGTGAGAAAACTTTTGCTTGACTCTGTCTTTCTTGTAGTTTTTACTAACTGGTTTATCTATGTGACCTTTTAGTACTTTGAATTGGATGTTTTTTTGGGATGCTTTTTTTGCAGTGACTCTAATGTTTGGACATCAGACTTATCTTGCTGCTTTTAGGCCCACCCTCCCCCCCAAAAAAAACAAAAAAAAACTATGGAATATCTTTAGTGGGTTTTTGATTTGGTAAGTTGGGTGTATCTGAAGAATTATTGGTGGTTAGAGGCCATATAGTGGAAATGTTTTTTATGTTTTAAAGGATTGTTTGAAATTATCATATGGGACTTCGTTTAATATATAAAGAGTTTTATTTCTTTAGCTTGGCTGCTTTTTTCTTATAGCTTTTAGAAAATGGTCTTTTTGGGTGACCTTTTCACCTGTTGGTTTAATTTTTAGTGCAATGAATGTGCCTCAAATATTTTAAGACTGAAAAGGCACATGGATCTTATGTAAAATGTATTTCCTTGTAGTGTTTAGTCTTGTTTAGCTGAAGTTAAATGCTTGGCTGCAAAAGATTAATGGGTTAGTACCAGTCTTCCATATTGGAATTTATTTATTTTTTTAAAGCTGGAGAGGGACTAAATTCTTTTTTTAAGGGAATGGGTGTTTATTCCACATGTGAGGGAGATAATTAGTGGCGTGTATATCACCCTTGTTGATGTAGTTAAGAGTGATTTTATGTTAATTGCAATTAAACATATTTTCCCTTAGTATGTTTATCAGGCAAATAATGGGAGATCTTTCATGGCCCAGAATGCAAGATATAACAGATGACATGAAATGAAACAAAGACAATTATTTTAGCTTCTGTAAGTAACTCACACATCCATGCCCATCAATCCTTTGCTTAGCAATTGAATGAATCTCTGTACCTTCTCTGGAAAAAAATATTTATTTTATTTGTTATTATTTATTTATTTACACTTTGTTGATCAGATTAGTTCCAGTAGATCAAAGGCTTTTGTTCACATGAGATCCAAGGAGGCATTCTTACTAAGTAGGGGTAAATTTGTCTAGAACACAGAGAAATTTTCCCTACATTTTTTGATATGTGCCTTGTGATCTTTTATATCTACCTGAGCTATCTCCAGCTTAGGCAGCTAGGGACTTGGTTTATCATCTCATCTGAAGGATGGTACACTCAGGAGTACAGCATCAGTCCTGGAAAATTAATGCATCTACCCTGGTATGGGAAAAGAACCCACAGCCTTTGCATCGAAGACAAGTGTGCCACCTCATAAGTTACTAAAACTGCAAAATGTTTTACTGGGGGTATATAGGGAGGAGCACCGTACTCAGTGACTTGGTGAATCACTGCAATGTAGATGTGCATCATGATATCCCTACAGGTACTAGAAATCTCCTTAACTTATAAAAGCCACATTAAAGACCTTTATTGCTAGTATGTTAACTTGCTAATTGAAGGACATATTTCCTACTATAGGTGTACCTATAGCCTTCCTTACAGCCTCTGGTTTGAGTAGTTTTCTGATATAATAGGTGGCTGGAGCTATTTGTTTTCAAGTGAGTATGTTGCATTTGCTTAACCTGAATGTCAGCCCCTTATTTTAACACTAAGAATGAACTCTAATTCATGCTGAAGTAAACAGTATTGAAACACCAGTATGCCGGTTCAGAGGGGGATGACTGGGAAGTAGTGAGGGCTACTTCATATTGATATAAACAACCTCAGATGAATAAGACAGCCTGAAGAAAGGGAAAAAAATTGACAAGACCTAGATTGCTTGGAATTTTTCACACAAGTAATTTTTATTAAGTTATTTATTTATTTATTTTTCAAGAGGACTATCCATGTGACTGGCAGCCAGGCTGGGAGTGCTGCCCTTCAGTCAAACCCAAACAATAATCAGTGGCAAACAGGTATACTTTTTAAAATATACTAAAAATTTGACTGAGTAGGAGAATAATAATTAACATCATGGATTTGTGATGTAAAAGAAGTCTGCAACTCTAATGGTGATTGTCTTGTTTAAGTGTAACCCTGCTTTTCTCACCATATTGCTGTTTTTAATAGGGATTGGGAGGGACAATGCAAGATTTTGATACCAAATCATGGGCATTTGAGCAGTATTGTATGTATGAGTAGCAAGAGGGTGCAGTGGGTTACCCTGTATGGTTCTGACAGTTGAAATAAATTTCTGGCCATTCCTTGCACATTTAGTCTTTTATTTGATTGCAAGCAGATATCTGAGGTGTTTGCAGTTATGCTAGTGACTGTAAGTATAGTCGTGTGTGTGTGTGTGTGTGTGTGTGTGTGTGTGTGTGTGTGTGTGTGTGTGTGTGTGTGTCTAAAGTGCACATATCTTGTGGTAGACCTGGCTTGCTAGGACCAGCATGAGTATTTGTGTGCTGAGAACTGTCTTTCATGAGTAGTGTGTGTGTGTGTGTGTGTGTGTGTGTGTGTGTGTGTGTGTGTGTGTGTGTGTGTGTGTGTATGTGTGTGTGTGTGTGCGCGTGTGTGTGTGTGTGTGTGTGTGTGTGTGTGTGTGTGTGTGTGTGTGTGTGTAAGTAAAAAAAATATGTTTATATGTGTGCATATACGTAAATATATATATATATATATATATATATGTGTGTGTGTGTGATTGGATTCACTTTAGAAGATCGAATTCCCAAAATCTCGAACCTCATATAGTCGAGACCAAAAGATCGAGTTTTGGAAACTTGAACTTCTAAAATGAAACTAAAAAAAAAAAGTCAAACATCGCTTTTGTCCCCCTGCACCCCACATGTAGGGGGCTGTGCCCCCCACACCCCCCTACTTAAATATACCAACTCCGAGATCGCTACAGTGGGGAAAAGGAAATCTCCCATATTGCTGTATCGGAAGCAAAACGGAGATTTCCACTTCCTGTCAACACCACAAAAAAGATAAAAACATTACGTACACACAGAGCGTACAAGAAGCCTTGTCTCTGTGTGCACGTAACGTTTTAAGGTAAGTAAAGTGTTATTTTTTAAAACTTTACATATTCTATTTACTGAAATGTCGATCATATGGTCTCGACCATATGACATTCGAGATTTCAGTAATTCGATTATGTAAAGTGCTTCCGTGTGATTATATTTCATTTAATTTAAATCTCAATTTATCTAAACACAACTTATACCAGCAAAACTAAAATAAATAAATAAATAAATAAAATAAACATACCTTCACACCATACTAACTTATATATGACAAGTCCATGTTCGCACTACAGTGGAACAAAAAAAAAAGCCTGGAAGTTCACCACCAGCTCACCCAATACAATGAATTGTGATTAAACAAACTGTGATATTACTTATAAATCTTTAACAAAACTCATACCACT
Source organism: Protopterus annectens (assembly GCF_019279795.1). NCBI lineage: Eukaryota > Metazoa > Chordata > Ceratodontiformes > Protopteridae > Protopterus > Protopterus annectens. The sequence goes on from NC_056748.1 coordinate 303,050,298, forward strand.
GATCAGAAATACTTTATACATATATATATATATATATATATATATATATATATATATATATATATATATATATATATATATATATATATATATATACACACAGTGGATATAAAAAGTTTACACACCCCTGTTAAAATGCCTAGTTTTTGTGATATAAAAAATGAGACCACAATAAATCACTTTTCCCACCTTTAATGTGACCTATAACCTGTGCAATTCAATTGAAAAACAAGCAAATCTGTAAGGGGAAAAAATATGAAAAATAAAAAAACATACAGTACACTGGTTGCATAAGTGTGCACACCCTTAAACTAATACTTTGTTGTGTGTGCACACCTTTGAACTAATACTTTGTTGAAGCACCTTCTGATGCCAAACACATATAACAGCATGCCCTTTTGGCCCTACATGTATGCATTTAATGTTTGATTATCAGGAAATTAAAACAAAAAAGACAATCATAATAATGCATTGTTATTTGTTGGTACTAAATAGTTCAATGCCACAAGAATGCTTGCTTATGCACACAGTTGACATTTGTAATTAAAGTTAAGGAAGCAAAATGTCCAGACTGTCCATAGCATTCACACAAGCCATGGTGATACTTTGTGCACTCCTTTATAGTTCACTGTAAGTAAAATTAAAGTAGTAATCACCATTCCATCTGGAGCCTCACCTCCCACAAGCTACAGTGACACTCTATGTATACCTCTGAGCAAGGAGACTAGATTAGGTTCAGGACAGAGGCCACTACTAACCCTGTGTCAAAATCACATAGCCTGGATGTGCGGGAGCTGCCAGGCTTCCAGATATTCCAAGAGTCTGGCTGTTGTGTGATGCATTCTATATCTAATCTCCAAAAGACAATGACTTGTTAATTTTTTTCTGTTGCTAAGAAGAGAGTTATGCTTCTAATCTGCAATACTGTTTGCATCTGTGATGATCTGCCACTGAACAAGTAATCAAGGGGCCTCAATCCTCATCATTGACAACAGTGGGAGACATACACTAAGAGCATGAGAAGGTACACACACAGTATTTCCAGATGCAGCTCTCTGCATCAAGTGCAATTTCCCTTAAGAGCACACAGAGGCCACAGTCAGTCCATGGCTGGTTTCTCTCTCTTTCTCTAGTTCCCCAGTAAGACTCCCCACTGGCACAGCTATAGAGTTGAGATCTCAGCTGAGTGGCTAAGCCAGGACCTCCAGCACCCTCTCTGTCCAACCAGTGCTTTGTGTTCTTGCCAAAGTAGCTTACACACCCACTCTTTGAGGTTTGATTTGCACACACACACACACACACACACACACACACACACACACACACACACACACACACACACACCTGGGAAAGTCTGTCACAGGTTTACTAGTTATGCCCCCTTTCACCCAGACTCTAAGGTAGTCATCACTGCCACCAGCCAATTCTTATCAGCTACTTTAAGGCCCTTAACAAAGAGTGTCCAATCTTACTGTGTAATGTTAGTATTAATACAAATGGTAGTTTGACCAAGAGCAAGGATATTAGGAGTAGCCCACACAGTGTCACCAAATAAATATGAAAGTGCTCTCAAAACTTAAATATCTATACAAAGATCAGCCACAGTGAAAGGTTTAAATATATTTAATAATAAATAATAAAGGAACAAGAAAATATTCAGTATATATTGACAGTGACATCAGAGTTCCAAACCACAGGAAATACTTAAAACAAAATTGCAGGACAGTCTCAAATAATTAAAGAAAAACATCTAAACTATGCTTCACTATGTTCCTGACTGAATCTAAAATAATTACTATACCCTAGTTAACTTACTTAAGAGCAAGGCAGATGTGGTGAATGGTTCTTGTAGTTGCTGTGAGGTCCAAGACATAATACGGAATGCTGCGTCTCTCTAAGAGACCTCTAAAATTAATATCTCAAATATTACTGCTGGGCTAACTTGCAAAATGACATAATTTGTTGTTGTCTGACTTCTAGTCCCCAGGCCCAAAACAACCATTTATGGCAGCTGGTAGCATTTAGCATCTACCTGCAAAAATACATAGACAAGGGCTTTTCCTCAGATATTTGGCAGATGTGGGAAGTCATAAAACAATAAATCACTTCCAAGACAATACAGAAATTTCCCTAGTACAGACATTCTGTCTCTAGCTGCCATAAATTAATTTAATTTCAGCTATTTTTTCTGAAGTTTGTTAGACTGAAGTTATCATCCTGTGTTCCAGTTTCCACTGTTAAAATATATATATTTAAACAGTTACAATAGGGCATGTACATGTCTGTTCAATTCCAGTAGGGCACAATGTGTATACATTTCAAGCATTTTGCAAAACACTTTTTCAAAACATGTCTGTATAAGCCTCGTTTGATATATAATTGATATGCAGTTCTAATACATTTGTAATACAAGCATCTTATATGAATCATGTTGATATTCACAAATGACATATAATTATTTACAAAACTCCAGATAACTGTGCTGGCAGTATCTCCTTTCATGACACTTCGTCCTTCCTTGAAGACTCAAGCTAGTTTTTCAAGTGACCCATGAGAAACGTTGCTTGAGAGGGATGATCCTATCTGGGAATACATTACCCCATACCCTGTCTTGAGATCCCAGCTGCCTTTGCACTGCTGACCCCAGTACAGTGCTGCAGTGTCATATCATACGCCTGCAATCCCAGGCTTCACCTTAGCAATTTGGGATTTTGCTGGCTGGCTCACTGTAGCCATGGATCCCTCTCAGACTCCTCCTGCCTCCTACTGCAAATACTTAGCACCAGGGCCTCTCTATCATGGTAAGGTTTCATCATGTTAACATGGTATAACTTGTGCCACTGCATCCTGCCTAGCAGTTAACATCACTGACCTTCCTTATCACTTTGAAGGGTCCCTCCCAAGTTGCCTGCAGCTTATTTTCTCTGATAGGAATGAGAACCATAATCTGCTGCCTCTAGCTCAAGCATTCCTGTCATACCAGACCTTTTTCTGCTTTTGGATTTCTGCCAGATTCTCCTGGGCTAAGCCCATGAGTTCTCTGAGCCTTGTCCTGAGATTTAGGGCATATACCACAACAGACTCCTTGTAGGACTCACACTCACCCTCCCACTCATCGTGAATCAAATTTAGAGATCCCCTCAGCCTATGTCCATACTGCAACTCAAAGGGTGAAAAACCTGTGGATTCCTAGGGCACCTCTCTGTAAGCAAACAACTGATGGGGAAAATATTTGTCCCACTCCCTCTTAAACTGGTCTGCAAATGCCCGTAGAGTTTAACCTCTCCACCAGACCATTAGTCTGGGGATGGTAGGGGTGGTCTTTAGGTGCTTCACCCCGCAGTGCTTCCACAGACAAGCCAGTAGGTCTGACATGAAATTGGCACCTCTGTCAGGCAGTATTTCTTTTGGGAAGCCTACCCTGCTGAAAATCTCTAACAAAGCATTTGCCACCTTTTTTGCTTCAGTGGAAGACAGAGCCACTGCCTCAGGTATCTGGTAGTATAATCTTCTACGACTAGGATATATTTCTTTCCTGTGGAACTTGGAGTACTCAGAGGCCCCACAATATCCATAGCTACCCTCTGAAATGGGTCCTCAGTCAGAGGCAAAGGCATCAAAGGAGCTTTCACCTTTTCTCCTGCCTTGCCTACTTTTTGGCACTGCACACAGGTCCTGTGGTACCCTGTTACATCCCTGGAAATCCCAGGCCAATAAAAGTTCTGCATAATATGTCTCTTGGTGTGCTTTATGCCCATATAAACTGCAAAGGGAATGTCATGGGCTATGGACAGAAGTGCCAGATGGTAGGCTCTGGGCACTACCAACTGCTGTATTCTCTCACCCTCCAGCCCTCCCTCAGGAGTCCACTCTCTATACAGTAACCATTTGTCCCAGTATACAGATTCCCCTTTTCCTTGAGAATCAGATGCCTCCTTGGCTTCTTCCCTCAAGCCTTGCAATGTAGGGTCTGAGAGCTGAGCCTGTCTCAACTCTCCCTTTGTAACCCTCCCAGCTCCCCTTCCACAGGAAGTCTGGTATCATCTGACAGTTGCGTCTCACTGTCAGCCTGGGTACTACTACCCACCTCTGCCTTGCAGTCATTCTGTCCAAGGGAACATCAGTACCAAAAAGCAACTGTGGCTCACCTTCAGCCTCATTGCTACATGGTAGCTCCCTCCCAGAAGTAACCTCCTCACCAGTCCTGGCTTCAAGTGTGTGGTCTGTCTGGGTCCCCTCTAGGCTACCAGGACCACATGCCTGTCTCCAAGCCTGACTGTGTCTAACTGCATGCACACAAGGTACTGTATTATCAGAATCATTCCCTATCAGGACATCTGCAGGGATATCCTCAAACACAACTACTTGCTTGCTTCCTTTTCCACCCTCCCAGTCAAGGTGAACCCTAGCCAAAGGTATTAGGAATGGGGTCCCTCCTAAAGCTCTGACTGGAGTGCACTGCCCAAGCAAGTAGTACTACTCTTTAATCATTGCAGTCTTCACAGTAGTTAGGTCAGAGGCTGTTTCTCTCTTAGCAGTGGCCTGTTTCCCATCTACTAAGATAGGATATAACCTCTTGTGGTAGTTTGGTACCCTTGTTGTCTCAAGACAACTTACTGTTGGCATTTGTCATTCCCACTTACTGGCTCTCCCACCTTTTGTTCACCACCTTGCCTCCATGGACATCTGTATGCTATATGGCCCGACTTTTTACATAAAAACATTTAACCCTTGATCCTGGCCATGTACCTGAACTAGTGGCTTCCCCTGCTATTGGAGGACTCTGTTTCGGTGGGTTAGGCTGCCTACCATGGGTTCCCTTCGACTCATGTGCAGCACTGGGTATCCCTTTTCTGTGCAGTGATGCCCTGCTTGCTAGCTATAGGTCTCCCTTTTTCCCCAAATCATCTGCAGTATTACATTCCCTATCTTCTAACCAGATTCTCATGTCCTCAGGCAAAGTGCTAAGGGTTTATTCCCTCACCTAAAGGTCTACCAGCCCTTCAAAAGTGGTGACTTGACACCCACTCACCCATCTACAAAAATAAGTGCTTAACACAGTAATATATTCACAAACACTTTCATCTGCCTTGCATCTATGCTCACAAAACCTTTTCCTATAAGCTTCAGGCGTTAACTTAAAACTCTCTAACAAACAATTTTTAACAGTATTATAATTTAAGCAATTGGTATCAGACAATTTAGAAATAGCAGTTACAGCATTACCATGGAGTAAGGGGTCAGGAATCCTACCCAGAGCCCATGGTCAACATTATACTGTTTACATACTCTTTCAAACATATGAATAAACTATCAAAATTATCACCCTCTGTAAATTGTGAAAAAAATTTACTGATTTTTATTGCTTCTGTGGTTTGGTTACTCCCGTCACCATTACCTCCATGACACTGTCAAAGAGTCAGCATCTCCTTTTTATGTTGCCGCTGCCTCTCATTTTCTTTGGCTTCCAAATATCTCAGTATCATATTTTCTTCAGCCTCCAAATGCTAGTGTCTCTCTGCTGATTCTATTTCCAACCGCTTGGCCTCCAGTTCAAGTCTCTTTAACTCCAGATGGATTTTTAAGTCCTCTGAGGCAAAGTTTAACTGTCTATTTTCTAAGAGTTGCACATTCCCAAGGCCAGTCCGGTTGTCTTCCTGGTTGCTGGTCTGTGATGTTTTTTATTTGTTTTTTTTTTTCAGGTTTATCCCACTCTGACACAAAAGGTAGATATCTTTTGGGGGTAGGGATGAGGAGGCATATATGACTGTGCCAATTTGGGCCTTCATCCCAGTGAAATACCACAGAGGTACCCAGAAGTTTTTTTTTTGACTGATAAAGGTAGCAGACATTATTTGCAGAGTGGATTTATGCATCCTCACAAGCATTTGTTGTCTTCTCAGTTTTATTATAGACTAATATTTTGTCAGACAGAATTTAAAAAAATGGAAATAATTTTCTTTCTTTGCTCATGTTTCTGTTCAAATAATTGTTGGTTCAAAAGGTTAGAAATCAGCTATAAAATGTTTCTCAGAGCTTCTATAACCTGATGTCTTCTGAAAGCTTTTAGCCTCCCAGGATCCTGTCTGATTTCACTACTTATTCCACAGCTGTTAAACTGCACTAGTGACTATTGGCCAAATAGGATATGTGGAAGGGATGCAGGAAAAGGGAAGCTGAGGACTGAATTTCTTCCCATAGTCATGATTTTTGTTTGAGGCATTATTGAATCATAAGGCTGCACTCTAAAAATATACCTCAGAACATCTGGAAAAAACATGGCTTCTGGAGGTCTAGATGCCCCCAGACCTCTGACTTAAATCAGTTTTTTTTCCACTCTTATTATAGTGGATCGATGGTTAGAAAACATTTCTCCATTGCTGGGCAGGTAAGTTCCCCTTCAGGGAAAAACAACTTCTACAATTTATTTTATGATGGAACCGTTTCCTTTTTCACTTAGTTTGTTTAATGCCATGTGATTATTCTTTTCTTGGAATGCTGTGTGACTTTTCAGTCTGAAAGAATGTGCTTATAGATTTTACTTTTGTATAAAACATGTTGAAAGTATTATTTTATTAATTTTTGTAAGAAAACATTTATTAAATTATGTATAAGAACTGGGGTAAGTGCATGTTGAGATTTCCACTGTGTTTTTGTGGTAAAAGCACTTACTTTTTGATACTTTCCCTTTTTACCAGCTATCACTGTCATAGTTGTACCTGTACTTCAGTATTCATTGTCAGCCATATCATTGAACAACTTACCTATAGCTGGAAATCTGTCTGTCGATACCACAAAATGATGAACATTTCTAGACATCCACTGCCCCTTCAGCATGCTACTAATTTCCCACAGCCACAAATGCACATCTTCCTTGGTTTCCACTGGTGTAGTCCTGTCAGCCTCCAGTGGTCGGTCATTTTATCTGCGGCTGTTGGAGTGTTCTTAATGTACATGGTAGAACTACTGTTGTCATTCTGAGGAAGGCGTGATGATTGCTTCTTTGCATAGCTGGACTGGGAAGCCTGCTCCCTGTGCTGATGACCCTGACAGGAGTAAGTCTGCTTCTATGGGAATTCCTGTTAAAAAGTATCAGAAAATTAAACATTTATCTTCTCCTGCCTCAGTTACTTTAGACAGGGATGATTTATTGGGTTTAGCTTAAGGTTTTTGACCTCTCTCAATTTGGTTTTATTGGTAAAAATGGAATTCACTTTCTGAAGTTTCCTAGTGTGATGAACAAGGAAATGATTGGGAGGGAACAACTTTTGTTTTTCATCTTCATGAGACTGATTCTGATTCAGAGGAAAGAGTTTCTTCTGATTGTCCCTTACAGGAATTTTCTTTTTCTGAAACATATGAAGGATAAAACAATTGCTTGTTTGGGCACCTGATGACATTCCAGTATCTTTGAAAAAAAAACATTCTCATTTATTACATCTGGAATTTCCTCAACCCACTCCTGTTCCTCTTGCTGTTTCATCTTAAGAGGATTACAGAATGTAACATGCCTGACAGTTTGCAGCTGCTAAGATGGCAGATAGAATGTATAAAGTTCCTTTCTGTTAACAGATTTTACTTCCTAAGTTCAGGTATGACTCTTAAGTGATTCCTTGGTAAATGCTGCTACAGCTAAACATTTGGTAAATGCCAATCCCTCCTCCTCTGATAAAGATGGGAAAGTCCTTGATATATCTGGAAAATATTATACACTTCTGCCAATCTCATTTTTGGAATTCTTAACTGCCAATCTCACATGTTAAAGTTTTGCTTGCTTCATTTGAGAATATAAATAGCATTATAGACACTTTTCCTCTTCTAAGGAAAAGCCTTCTCTAAATACACTTATTGCTTCATTGCTTCAAGTGATTAAGTATTCTTTGAAGTGTGCTTATGACTCAACTGATACCTCATCCAGACCAGCTGCTACTGGAGCTTGAATAGTTACTTTCTCCACATTTACCTGAGGATGTTAAAGCTGAAATTTTGAATTCCCTTTGGATAAGGAGGTTGTTTTTGGTCCCTTGGCTACTGAGGTTCTGAAAAAAATGTGCTGAGAGAGGAAAACTGATTTAAGGTGTGACTCAGAGTGTTCAGCCTTCCTTCTCCAAGATTATTAAAGGTTTTCCATCTTCCTCATACTTTTTTTTTATAAAAAACAAAGTATTCTAGAAAGCTGATATTTAAAAAGCAATGGCAAAGAGTTTAAAAATAATAATAATAAAAAAAAAAAAAAGAAATAAACCTATTGAGGTTGTATAACAGAGGAGAAAAGGGAGATCACCAATACTGGTGAAAGTTCTTAAACTAAATATTTTCTCTGAAATGATGCTTGCAGAAATTACTGTTGGCACACTGACATGCTCCCCTATTTTCTTCCTGTATCAAGTAATTGTATACTTTTTAATGACAAATGAGTTAACCACTAGGTTACGTACAAAGCTAAATTAGAATGATTCACACCAGATTAGTGTCCAATTAACTGGTTTCCTTTCAAAAACATCTCTAAATATTCTGAATATGATGTTAATATTCTGCAGAACTACAGTTTTATGCATAAGACCAAAAAAGATTGAAAACTGAACAAGGACTACTGTAGGAAAAGCCAAAATAAAGACAGAGAAATCAAAAAATGCATGCACACCCCACACCCACTGTTATATATTGTGCAGGATATAACTCATTTAGCTAAAGCTAATACAGCAGTGATCACTGAACATATACTGTTAATGGTAAGTATTCTTACACAACTGTACTTTCCCTGGATTGGCTGTGGATCTACCTTATGCATATGGTCCACTGTTGCCTTTTGATTAATAACAATGAGAAAATAAAGAGGGGTACTACCTGTTTTTCCTGCATTTTTGACTATTGACAAGGCTGCCTTTATTTGATATGAGATTATATTTGCCATGTCACTTGTAGCATATTTGTTTCAGAAGTTAGTATAAATTTACTCAGAAGGATTTTGGTGATATCTTGCAGTTCAGAGAATACTGTACCATGGATGTCAAAATGCTGCAGTTTTGGAAATTACCACTAATTTCTTTATATCAATAAAGTTATTTATTTATTTATTTATTTATTTATTTATTTTGTAGTGAGCTGACTTTCATGGAATACTTGGCTTCACAAATTTGTATTGACATATTTTTTTTTTTTGCTTGATTGAGGCTCTTTTTGTTTGGCATTGAAGGGAACTTTATTTTGAGAGTAGCCTTTTCTTTTGTTATATAGTTTGTTTATTTTAGAATTCTATCACTGAATTAACTTTTGAATCTCTAATCTATGTAAAATTTACAGGCATATGGGTGGCGATTTGTCTATCAAGGTTGTTATGAAATTATTCAAAGATGCCTCTTATTGTCATGTCAGGGTTAGTTAGCGTATCATCTCAGTTGTTTTGGTAAATGCCTCCCTTATTATTTAAGGATACTCACCAGCTGTGAATAGGGTTGCCACCTTTTCAAATGGGCAAAGTGGGACATTTTTTGGTACAAACATCAGATTTCACAGGCTGACACATACCCACTGTCAGTACAAAAGTTTGAACTTAAATTTCTTGCTTAAATAAAAGCTTATTATTGTAGCATTTTAGTTGCTTATTCTGTTTCTTATAACATTTAGGTATTTTAGATACAGAATAACTGTTTTATGCAACTATTACATAAAATATAGGAAATAATTTTGTCCTAAAATCTGAGGACATTTGCCATTTTCACAATTTTGTGTCAGGACACAACTGCCCAAAGAGGGACTGTCCCTCGTAAAGTGGGACAGGTGGTAACCCTAGCTGTGAAGTTCATACTGCACACAATGTTGGCCTGGCTTTGGCTGGACAGTTTTACTGTTTCATAGTTTGATTTTAGTACTTACTGTATGATGTGTGGCGTTGAAGAATCTAAGAAGGTTTTCATTTAGGTTCAGATAAACTATAATTCTAACCTGGTACGGTTTTTACAAGTTGCCCCAAGCAGCTATAGTTTAGAAAGTCATACATACATTGTGTGTATTTGTTAGTTGAGGTGTAGTTTCCCAGATCATTTGTATGGTAACTGAAGTCCCAAGTATTAATATGTTTGCTTAGAATGGTAGTGCTTCATGTCTAGTAAGATGTTTATTATGCTCCCTAGGTGATACAGATGGGATTTAGTGACTGCCAGTTATGTGAAATGTATTATTAATCATATAACGTGTTTCATACTCTGCAAATATAAGTAATTCTAGTGAGGAAATGTTATATATAACGGAGAGCATACCGAAACTGATATTGCTGTTATGTTAGTTACAGAGCTGAGAACAGAGCATCGCATTCAGCAAATTCTGTCTGTAGACATAAGCAACTCTTTGAGGAGCTGTTACATTTAGCACAACTTCATGAGGCTACATAAAGTGAAACAGGCAAAAAAAATAAACAAATAAGCACAAAACTATATGCATACGTGCAACAAATTTCAGACAAAGACTGTTCTGTTACTGAAATCTGAACCCAGTGATTTGCAAGAGCAAGCTCGCATGATTTGTATCATTGTAACATTCATTTTAAAACAAACCAGTGCGAGGGGAAAGTACCTCAATGAGAGAATAATGTCCAATACAGCAAAAACTCAAGGTGTAACACCAGGGTAAAGGTACGAAGACTTTATTCCAAATAAAACAAAAGTGAGCGCTTTCGTGTTAAAACTAAGCGCTTCTTCAGACATCATCGTAACATTGTTTAATCTCTGCAATGTTCGTAACATTGCAGAGACTAAACAAAACTTAAAAAATACAGTGTCATGCAAATGAATGCCGTGAGCATGTTGCAAAAACTTTGCTGGAGAAAAAAGGCATTAGCCAGTTTAGTGAACCGAGAAAATACAGTAGCTTCTGCCGCACAATGAATGCCTAGAGCAGTGCTTTTTCCTTTTGCATATATTTCAGATAGCACTGCTAAGGCAATGGTTGCTTTTGCATTTATTCTCTCCTGTTATGTTAATTAATTAGCAAGCATGGTCGAAAGTATTATTTTAGTTTAAGGATAAATCTTGCTTCTCCGATTAATTTATTTTTTTTTAGTTTAAGGATATATCTTCCTTTCTGCATTAGCTTTTCTTACTCAACTACAAAGCTAAGACTATGATGTTAAATAGCAACCATTTTCAGAATCATGTCACTTGCTTGACAACACATTCCCTGAAAGCAAAATCTCTGAAAAAGTTTTGTTGAAAGTACTTTTGATGAAACTTGGAGTAAATCACTTTTGGGGGAGCAAGCTTCCCTGTACCTCAAACTTAAATATACAAACTCTGAGGTTGTATAACAGAGGAGAAAAGGGAGATCAACAATACTGGTGAAAATTCTTAAACTAAATATTTTCTCTTAAATGATTCTTGCAGAAATTACTGTTGGCACACTGACATGCTCCCCTATTTTCTTCCTGTATGAAGTAATGATATACTTTTTAATGACAAATGAGTTAACCACTAGGTTACTTAAAAAGCTAAATTAGAATGATTCACATCAGATTAGTGTCCAATTAACTGGTTTGCTTTCAAAAACATCTGTAAATATTCTGAATATGATGTTAATATTCTACAGAACTACAGTTTTATGCATAAGACCAGAAAAACGTTGAAGAGTGAACAAGGACTATTGTAGGAAAAAACAAAATAAAGACAGAGAAATCAAAAAATGCATGCATACCACACACACCCCCACACACACACACACACACACACACACACACACACACGCATGCACGCACACACTAAAATAAAAATAAAATACCTTAAGGGAAGATCAAAGTATGATTTGCAATGCAGAGTATGTAAAGTGGTTCTTCAAAAAAAACCATCCTAATAGTTACAATTCATACATAAAATCCACATGACCTATGGCTAGGATCAACCTATGCCAAAATGTTGTCAGAGGCATAGTGCAGATTTTATCATTTAGATTAGGAAACACACCTCTATACAATGAAAGCAGAACAGCGCAGGGATCAAAATCAGGGACAGAATGGTTCAAACAGAAAAAAATCCTGAGGTAAAACTAGTGATCTGTATTTTAGTATAATTCATTTAATGAAAATTAAAGAAAAGATTGCTCTGCAATACTTAAAGGGCAGAAAGGAATATTCAAAAGAAGGTTTCATCAACAAATGAGCCAACCTTAACATGCGCCACAGTATTACAAATTCCTGTAGTAGCAAACTAATGTTTTCATCACAGGCAAGATAAAAAAGAAGATGATAGCTGATATTTAAAAAAAAAGGGACAGGATAATGACTAAGGCATATGTACTACAGAATATTTAATAAATTAATATTTAATAAACGAATGGAGATTTTGGCCTGGCCTTGGTAGCTTTGCTTTATGAATCATTAGATGTAACAATACTTTGAAGAACAGGAGAAGGAACTGTTCACAAAAGATGTGCAAAAAAGAGGGCTAACCTTAGTAGAAAGGATGTATCCATTTCCTAACCAAAAGACTGCCTAGTATTTGAAATTTAGTGGAGCACATGATATTTTACAGCATAATTCACAGCTAGAGGGTTATGTCACACACAGATCTGATTTATACATATATATGTGTAATTAAGTTAGTGGCATGTGAAAGTGATGAATGAGTTGTACCTTGATATCGGTAAGCCCTTCAGTGCCAGTTTACATGCTAGACTTTTAAATATGTTAAATTGTCTGGAATTGGGGTACAAATACACAAGTGACAGATATCAGCCAGTATAGTAAGTGAACATACAAACTGAGGGATGAAAGATAAGTCAACTTGTTAGAAGCCTGACTTCTGAAGCCAGTTATTAAAGTGCTATTACAGATTGAGGAATTAAAGGCAAGTGGCAAGTCCATGTAAGAAAAAAAAAATAAACAAACTGGACACAGTTCCCAGCTAACAGCACACAGACAGTTTATAAACAAAAACTAGTGCTGAGATGTTGCAAACTGTGTGACTATCATGCCAGAATGAATATGACCAATGGTAGGTATGTGTTAGAGAACACTAAATGGGGAGTGCTGTCATTGCAGCACACAATGAATGTTGAGTACGATCATCCACTAGGCTGTTAGCAGTGCAAGTGTAAGCCAAGCTATAGCAAAGAAGATCAAATCCAAGCAAGGAAATGCAGGAGGAGACAAGTGGAGGGCAGTCTAGGACTTCCAGCCCTGCAGACACAAAAGCAAACAGCTTAGCACAGTGGCAAACAGCTGTACTGCAGCAAAAGATTAATGTGGCTGTGTAATAAACAAAGTATACACACCCCAAACACAGCAGAAATGGGATCCATATGTCAAAGACACATTCTGTGCCAGAGGCAATGCATATGGGTGTTCAGGTATACAGTGTGCATGTCTAACATGCAATGACATTACATAAGCCAAACATAAGGAAGGCTTATCACAAATACTCACACCAATGATGTGGAATATGAAGTAAATGGTGATACATATATGATTAAGGAAAGCTAAGGAATACAAGCCTGTGGATAGGCAGGAAGCATACTAATGTCTGGGTAACACACAACACACACACACACATACAGCATAAACAGTGATGGAATCTACTCAGTTGTGTATGATACCCATCATGATGGTGCAAGGTCATATTGTACCAGTACACTTACATTGCAATGATGGTACATTACAGGAAGGTAATCATACACCTCTATATATGCCTTCTATATGTGAAACATGTAGACCAAAGCTATATGGGAAGGGAGAGGGACAACACAGGCTCACATTAGTGAGGAAATGCCAACAAGAGAAAGTAGCCACAGCATAAAGTAGGGCAACCATAACTAAGGAGACAGTACACATGCATGTGTCCATAACACAAGATGGGCTGTAAGTCCTCTCAAGGTACATCAAAGCAAATGTCCAACATCTGATACACGTGCATGGAGCACTGGGATAGCTATAAACAGCAAAAACACGAACATATCCCCTTCACAACTCCACAGCTTCTAATAAAACAGCATAGTGTTGTAGGCTTTCCAACAAACACAACACCAGAGTGAAAAATTCTCAGATTGTTTAATATCTTTCTGGTACCTCAGCTTTTTGCCTTCAAGGAATACTAAACAGTACACTCCACCCTTCTTTTATACACACCCAGTTAAAACCAATCAAGCAAAGTTCCCAATTTTCACAGTTTTTTAAAGGGCACAGATTAGAAAATACAGTTTTTTTACACAAACTATTTAGAACCACATATTTTACACTAATATTTTAATTTATATAAATAAATAACATTTTTATTTCTTACATTATAATGTCAAATTACTATTAATATTCATACCCCTAGTTTGTAATGTTCGAAAATTTATAATCATCCTACATTCTAATCTGTTTAACTCTTCTTTAAAATTTCCCCCATGAATCATATACGGTCGAGCCAGGACACTAAAAATCAAACCAGTACTACACCCCCCATGACTGGACATGAACTGCTCCGCTATTAGTCTAAAGATGTTTCTATTAATGTCCCTTAGGTGCTCCTGAATTCTTACCTTTACCTTCCTCTTAGTCTGTCCAGTATACCATTTTACCCTTTCACATGTACAACCAACAATGTAAACAACACCCTGTGAGTTGCAAGTATAAATTTCCCTTGCTTTGTACCTTTTCCCATTTATTTTCTTACCATCCAAATTTCGTGCCCTATTACACACACTGCAGTTACCACACATTCTCATTCCTGCCCTATCCATGTAAGGGGTAATTCCACCCTCATTGTTCAAAATTTCTTTCAAGTTTGCAAACCTACCATATGAAAAGTTATGTGGTCAGGCATAATTCTTCCTATATCCATATCTTCTTTCACCATATACCAGAAGTTTCTAACAACCTTCTCCAACCTCTGGCTAAATGGTGAAAATTTTGTCACAAAAAATAATTTTTCTTGATCTATTTTTTTCTTGATTCATTCTGCCTTGATCCTTCCTCTCTATCATTTTCCCTTACTCTACCTTTCTTCCCTTTTACCACTACTTCCTTTTCCTGACCACATAACCTTTTGGTGGTAGCATTACATAAGTGGATCACACAGACAATACTTACATTCCTGATGGACCAGTCTTTTGGCGGTCACACATTACAAAATATCTCTTTAGTGATCTCCAGGAAGGAGTCTGACATAGCATGTGCAATGTTGTGAAAGAAATTACCCATTAGAGCCCTCACCTCTTGCTGGAACACAGGTGTTATGGCATCCTGGATCTGGTCACAAAAGTTGTTAGCCTAGCATGGTGGTGGACTGAGCTGCAGGATCAATGGCACATGTGGGTCCTGGTCTGATGTTATCATCTTGATTGCCTTTGTCATGGACATCATTTTGGTCCTTGGATTCTGACTTGACTGGCAGTGGTCTGATGCATCATCGCCATCCAATTGATGAGGTAGCACATGTCCTACACTCTTTTACAGTTCAACGCAGGAACAAAACATTATGCACAGATAATAAGTGTTAACCTAAAAATATGTTGTAAATATTATGTATGTAATGTCATAGGAATGTCTGACCTTATCCAATTATAACACCTTATTTGATGTCAGGCATACATCCCATCCATACTAAATTACAAAATGTTGTGAAACGTACATCTCAGTCATATGCCAAACATGTCTGAAATAAAGCACAATCATTGATAAGGCACGCACATTAATGCATATGCCAGTTAAATTACATATTTATTACATATGCATACAATCAAACATCATCTATATTGTGTGGCAATGTACAATGTGTTTCTATGACAAGTCTTTTACAAAACATACCACTAGTTATAAGCATGTGTATAGTATAACAAACTAGAGATTACACAAAGCACAATAAATTTTACTGAAACATTATGAAGGGCCTGGAAAGGAGGTCACTCTCACAACAGTGGTATGCATGTGGATGTAAGTGACTCCGTTGGATTGTTTAACAGGGAGTTTGGTTGATATCTGTTAATTCGACTGCATTTGGTCGACTATACAGATAGCTGACTGGTGTGCAAGATCAACATTCTCTGAGTAGGGGAATATTCTCTTTCCCCAGGGATTGTGTGATCTTGGAGTTATTCTATATATAATTATCGGGGGTGTAGGGGGGTATAGGGACCTTGCCTGATGAAAAAATTACTAGGAAGTCGAATTTTCCATTTTTGACATAGAATGGTTTATTTACCTTCAGGATGTCGACATTCATCTGAAGGCAAATTGGATGTAATACTCATGGCACATCATGGTGGTGCTGCGGTAGCATTGTCGCCTCACAGTAAGACGTTGTCCTGTTCGATTCTCAGCTAAAGCGTCTTCTGTCTGGAGACATGCATGCATGGGCATACCTTCATTGAAGGTTGTGCGTCAGGGCTGGCAACTCGGTACGTAAAAATCTACTGCCAATCATTAGCAGACCAGAGTTCCACTGTGGCGACCTCTAACCGGGAAAAGCCGAAAGATACAACAACAACTCATGGCACATCATCCTATATTGTCATATATATCTACTGTTTCACAGTATGTATTGACATCACATAATACAATCAGCTTTACAGGCAGACATGTGGAACATGTGATATCAGATGAGCACCAGCTTAACTGCTGAAAAAATTACTAGGAAGTCGAATTTTCCATTTTTGACATAGAATGGTTTATTTACCTTCAGGATGTTGACATTCATCTGAAGGCAAATTGGAAATTCTACTTTACAAAATCTCATTCAAAGTCCCATTTTTTTTCCTTACTTCCCTGGGATCTATCCCTTGATAACTACTTTCAGAGCACTACCTGACATTTCTAACCAATGAACACATTCTACTCTATACTACTGTCTTTAACCTTCAAACATATAAATATGTATTTTATATATATTTTGCAATTTAACTGTTCTTAGTTTGCTATTGGTGCTGCGGTAGTGTTGTCGCCTAACAGTAAAATGTCCTGTTCGATTCTCAGTTAGAGCGTCTTCTGTGTGGAGACATGCGTGAATGGGCGTACCTTCATTGAAGGTTGTGCATCTGAGCTGGCAACTCGGCACGTAAAAATCTACTGACAATTATTAGTGGACTGGAGTTCCGCTGTGGCGACCCCTAACCGGGAAAAGCTGAAAGACACAACAACAAGTTTGCTATTTAATACTTACAAGTTTGTTACTGCACCTCTTTGCTACTGTATATTGCATTTTTTTAACTATATATTGTATTTTGTTAACTTTAAATTATCTTGCTTTTCTCTGTATTTTGTTAACTTTGAATTATTTAGCTTTTCTCTGTACTATGTAGTCTGAATTATGTAGTTTACACTTTGTACTATGGAGCTTTTCTCCCCGGGCCTCCACTGAAAACGGGCTCTTTGAGCCCAGTGGACCTCCCCGGTCACCAAACTGGAAATAAATAAATAAATAAATAAATAAATAAATGTAATACTCATGGCACATTATCCTATATTGTCATCTATATCTATATATATCTACTGTTTCACAGTATGTATTGGCATCATATAATACAATCAGCTTTACAGGCAGACATGTGGAACATGTGATATCAGATGAGCACCAGCTTAACTGCAGAGAGATTAAATTATATGAAATTAATAACATTAAAATTTATGAAACAGGACATGTGTAACGTCTGCCCAAGTTACATCACAGTATAGTACATTTCTTGTGCCATTGCAACAGTCATCAGATCTGGCCCTTAAGGTTTATTTATACTTAGTCCAACAAAAAACACAAATGTGTAATAATAACAAGTGCAATGTCATGATTGTGCAACATTTCAGATGTCATAATATTCATATATTCATGATATAAATAGAAGACCACAAATTAATCAGCATGTCCATCATACATTTATACTGATTTACCCTGGTGCATTACATTGCATGCAGTACCCAGTTTACATCACAACATTATATAATCAGAATGGAATTTGAGATCTTTTGAACAAATGAACATAGTAACAAGCATAGTGACAGCATGGAATAGCTAGAAATTATATATATGACACAGATACATAACTGTCCCTCAACCAATTTATCATGGTCACTGACTGCATTTGTAATATGCCTATATATGCAGACTTAAAATAAATTAATAATGATCAAGAATATATTATGTAACACCTCAGACATATAATAAAACTAGAGCTGGCTTGTAGCACACCAGTAACAGGAACTGACAAATAAGATAGTGTTTAACAAACCATCACAGTACAGGTATACAGCACTGCAAGAGAGTGGAACTCATAAATGCTACTGAACTTTTACTAATAACATTAAGAGCACTGAGCTAGCAAATAGCCATTTAGTAATAAAACCAGCAAACTACACAAAACATATAAATCACTAACTACAACTAAGTACACAAGCTGATCATTATGCACTAACAACCAACAGTAGCAATTTTTATACAAAGCATTCAACTAACTGGCAATATGCCAGTTGATCACAGACATTTTTTCATTTAGGTTGTGACAACAAACAGCACAGACTTCAATGTAATAAAAAGTACCTGTTGATAACACATAAGACAAAATTCCACATAAAATTATATACACCTTAATGTTATTGACTATAAATCACTTTGTATTTCTCATACGTTGCAGATGTATTATGGGAAGTCTGACATAAAATTATCTTGCCTGAATGTTAGTACTATTTCTGGAGACAAAAAGATAAAAAATAATAAAACATATCTCTCCCTCCACTGCTCCTCAAGCCTCTGCAAATGCTTTATGCACAAGGCTTAATTCCTGGCCCAATCTTAGCAGCTGAAAGCAGAAAAAGATATGATGTATTACAGAAGGCTTGTTTTAGTTCAGTACATAATGACTGCTATGTACAACAAAAGAACGGTGAAAAAATGTAATTATTGCATGCTAGCATCAGTGCCTATAATGCAATATCACATTTCACATAGTCAGTCCTTCATCATCATCATCATCATCATCATCATCACCATTAGCCCCCTTTCTCCCATTTTTTCTACATGGGTTCGGGGTATCGTGTTAACTGTAGCCAACTCTCTCCAGTCAGTGCCACACTTCTGCCTTCTTCAACACACATGCCTGACTGTCACAGATCTTCTTTCACACAATCCATCCACCTGCTGGACATCCTCACTTCCTCTTACCTTCTTCCTGTCTGTCCCAAATCTTCCTCACCAGATTGTCTTCTGCTTTTCTGCACATGTTCAAACCACCGTAATCTGTTCTCTTTGATCTTTTCTGCAATTGGAGGTACTTTGGCTTCTGCTCTTATGTCCTCATTTCTTTGTCTGTCCCACAGTGTGCATCCTACCACCCTTCTCAGGCACTTCAGTTACATCACCTCTAGATTCTTCAACTGTTCTGCCTTTATTGCCCAAGTTTCTGTACTACACAGTAGTACTGGTCGCATCACTGTCTTGTACACCTTACTTTTCAGCTTCTTTGGCATTCCTCTGTCATAGACTACACCTGACACTATGCCATTTGGCTGCAGCCCCTCTGATTCTAGCTTTGACCTCTTCATTCTGACTTCCCTTCTCCTCCACCACCCCTCCCATATACTTGAAGCTGTTTACCTGTTCCACTGTCTTCCCTTCTATCTCTATTCTCAACTTATTCTGATCTCCCCAGTTTGCTGCCATTACCACCATCTTATCTGTGCTAAGTTTTATCCCATGTGCCTTCAGTTTTGCATTCCATTCTCCTATCCTTTGCTAAAGTTCTAGCTCAGAGTCTGCCTGTAATGCTACATCATCTGCAAACAGCAACTTTGTTGATCCATCCCCTCCAACTTGTTTGCTAATGTAGTCCATCACCAGTATGGACAGCAGTGGGCTCAGAGCTGAACCCTGGTGTACACCCACTCCCATTGGGAACCCCTCTGTGAGACCAAACACTGTTTACACTTGAGTCATTGGGTCCTTGTACAAGCCTGCACTAATTCTTCCAATGTTGCTGGGACTTCAAACCACCACAGTGCTGCCCAGATCAGTTTCTTGGGACCTTGTCATATGCTTTCTCTAAGTCTAGGAATGCCCAGTTGGACTCTCTCCTCCTCTCTAGCTTCTTCTCAAGTATCTGTCTCACTGCAAACATCGAGTCAGTTATGCTGCATTCTGATCTGAATCCGAACTGCTCATATCCCATCTTACATTCTACTACTCTACGTATCCATTTATCAATCACCCTCTCCAGAATTTTCATGCAATGTGATAAGAGTTTGATGCCTCTATACTGCCACATTTGTGGATGTCCCCTTCGTTCTTGTACACTGACACTAGTATGCTTATTCTCCAGTCATCTGGGATACACCTTTCTATCCACACTGCTAATAGTATCCTCAAGAGCCATTTCTCCCTATCTCACCTAGCAACTTTATCATATCTGCTGTGACCTCATCTGAACCTGCTGCTTTCCCTGACTTTGTTCTCCTTAGTGCTGCTCTTACTTCTTCTTGAGTGGGTTCCTCTTCTTCTCTCATCATTGGCTGTTTCTGGGGCAGTACAGCTTCTGTGGGGTTTTCTTCATTCAGAAGTAAATGGAAATACTCCTTCCATCTGCCTTTAATGTCCTGTGGACTCTTGAGCAGGTTATTGCTCCAATCCCTTATGAAGGGTGTCTGACTATCTTCTTTATCTTTCTGTCATTGCCTTGCAACCTGATACAGTTTCTTTGTGCCATTTACTGAGTCACTTTCCAGAAGTTGGTAGAGCACCTCCAATGCCCTATTCTTTGTTATTGCAACTTCTTTCTTAGCTTTTTTTTTAGCCAACCAGTAGTCCTTCCTAGCCTGGTCAGTCTTTTCTATCTCCCACTTCTTCCTGAACTCCTTCTTTCTTTTGATGATTTCCTGAACTTCTGCATTCCACCACCAGCTTTCCTTATGTACTTTATTTCCATACCTGGCTTGGCCACATATATTTTCTGTAGTCCTAACACATGCTCTTCATAGGCGCTGCCATTCTTCTTCAACTCCAACTATTTCCTCCTCTTCTTGGGGTGCTAGAGTCCTGAGTAATTTCATGAACTGTTGTACTTTCTCTCCAGTCAACTTCCAGGTCATCAGCCTGGCCTCTGTTGACCTTAGAGCTTTCTCAGACCACTGCTTGCAACTGATTGTGTCAACAAGTGGTTTATGCTGTGGGATGACTGTTTCACTGGGGATAACTTTAAAATCATGGATTCTACCCCAGTGCCTTTTCCTTACTAGGAGGAAGTCTACCTGAGTTACATATTGGCTACTCTTGTATGGGATCTTGTGACTGTCTCTCTTTCTGAACCATGTGTTGCCTGCTATCAAGCCATTTGCCAGACAGAAGTCTAGAATGGGTTCTCCTTCTTTATTCCTGTTGCCCCACCCATGTGGACCCAGGCAGTCCTCATATCCTGTTCTGTCTGTCCCGACATGTGCATTCAAGTCACCCATTATCGACACCAATTCATGTTGTCCTGCTTTATCTAGTAGGTCCTGTAACCTTTGTCTGAATGCACTCTTTTCCTCACTATCACAACCCCGCTGTAGGGCATAGGCTGAGATTATGAACACTGCCCTATAATTACACTGGAGTCTGATTGACATATGAGTCTGTCATTAATTCCATTGATATCTTTCACTGCCTTCTGAAGCTTCTCTCACCACAGCTCCTACACATTTCTAAGCTGTCCCCTTCCTGAGTAGTATAGTCTGGATCCCAAGCCAAGTGGCTTTGCTGCACTGCCCTTTCATCTCATCTCTTCGATACATAGGATGTCCAGCCTCCTCTGTATCATCATGTCATCCACTTCCAAGCTGACCTACATTAAGGGTAGCAATTCTCAGTTCATGTTTGGCAACTTGATTGGTTTTATGTCCAGCTTTCGCTCAACAGAGCTATCCCAGGTAACCCAGGCTGGGCAACTAGACACCGGCCAGCCAGTAGCTTATTGACCACGATGTTTTACCTTTAATGCTGTGCACACATGAGGATTACAATAGACAAACAGGAAGAAGCTTGATTCAAACCTACACCTTTCTTGTAGGTTAATACTGCAAACCAGAACCCTACCTGCCTAGCTAATTGATCTTCACTGTGATTGCTTGAATTGATAAAAGTCAAACAACTTACATCTATGAGCATGCAGATGAAGTATTGCACAAACTAATAAGTGTGCCAGTCTAAGATTACATCTTCCTGTATTTACATATGCATGGATAGAAATTAATAAATACATATGTGTACATAGATGGATATACATATAGATTGATAGCTAGACCTGTATGTGTAGGTGTACATGTGTTTATCATTTTTTATGGACATATACATACATATTTTAGCCAAACATGAAGTTGTGTGTGTATATTACATAAGAAATAAAAGAAAATTATAAATCCTGTCATGTGCTGCTGTACACATTTAATATCACATTGTACATAATATATCCAAAATGCATTGTGCAATGTGAACTATTGACATCAGTAACATAAATAACTAATAATGTAGAACAAAAGCACTACTGTTAATAACACATTTTCTGCAAGTCAAGCAAGCCTGTGTAAGAATATTTAAGCTGGCCAGTGATGTATGTAATGTCTGCAGTGAGATTGAAACACCAAAACTATGTAATTTTGACTGCATGTCATTGCTTACAGCAACACTCCTCAGATATAACAGTTTAGATTTCCAACTGCCATAATATGCAAGAAAAAATTGTCTGAACTTGAAACACATAAATAGCCATTTAGGGAATTAATGTTCAACTGTGATATTCAAACTCACACATGTAAAGTAGGTAGGAGGCAGTCAATGAAAGACGTAATGCATTATAACAGACTGTTGCAAAATTTAAACTTTAGAGGTAATTTATGCATGTACCCAGCATTCACACATACATCATTATTAACAGAACTATACTGTATGATGTTTCTATAACCTTTTTGGATAACGGAGATATCCGTAGTTATCTGCTGCCTAAAAGCTATGGTCAATGTACCATGGCCATGTTAGATGTGGAAAATCTATAATATATGAATTACCAAACTACTACAGATCTCCCAATGCATAACTGCCAACTTTTCATCCAAAACAGATTACACTGATAGGTAAACAACATTAATATTACCCTGTTGCTTAACCAGTTGAGCTAATGGATGTCACATTTTTCATAATGCTGTTAAAGTCTATATTATGGAGCAATGAAGGAATGTGCATTTATGTGCGGTATAAAACTAATGTGCCGGCACACTGTGTTTAACTTTCATAGTTTGCAAGAAAACTTTTGCCTTTACTTGAAACAAATAAATAGCCATTAAAGGAGTTAGTGCACAACTGTAGGATTCAAACTTCCACATGTAAATTAAGTAGGAGGACAGTAGTGGCTCTGCTTTGCGATTTTTGATTGGCTCATATGCCAGCATATGAGCCAATCAAAAATTGCACAGCAGAGCCTGTTCTGTTCAGTATGCAACAGTCTGCTGTTGTGCATTGAGCAGAAGTGGCTCCACTTTGTGATTTCTGATTGGCCCATATGCCAGCATACGGACCAATGAAAAATCACAAAGGGGAGCCTGTTTTGCTGGGATTTTAACAGGCAGCGTGGGACTTGGGATTGGGCTGCTGATCTCGGGACAGTCCTGCAAAAATAGGGATGTCTGCAACCCTAGGTTCAGAGTTCAGACTTGTTGAAGCTTCTTCTTGCTTGACATCTTTGGTTTGTTTATGTCTTTCGGCTTTTTCCCGGTTAGGGGTCGCCACAGCGGAACTCCGGTCCGCTAATGATTGGCAGTTGATTTTTACATACCGGCTTGCCAGGCTTGATGCACAACCTTCAACGAAGGTACGCCCATTCACGCATGTCTCCACACAGAAGACGCTCTAGCTGAGAATTGAACCGGACAGCGTCTTACTGTGAGGCAACAATGCTACTGCATTGACATCTTTGGTATGGTTCTAGAATTCTTTTTACAAACTCCTTCAAATAAATGTTAACTGAGTTCCCATTAAGTTTGCAAGTAGCAATGGTATGAATAGAATATGGATCAATATTACATTTTAAAGTTGGTGCATATAGGATGGTGACAGACTATTGGAAGCATCTGACATGTCTCTTTGTCTGCCCAGTATGGCACACAGATCTGTCAAAGCCTCCTCTTGGTCACCATCCTTGGTATGGCTCTAGAAGTCTTTTTTCAAAAGTCTTCAAAAATGCTAACTGAGGTCCTACTCAGTTCACACATAGCAATGGTATGATAAGAATATGTATCAATATTACATTTTGAAGTTGGTGCACATAGGGTGGTGGTAGACTACTGGAGAGCATCAGGCATGTGTTGCAGATATTCCCATATACTGATACCTATTAGGCAGTTGCTTTGAGCACTATACTCCATTTGTCGAACTATTGGTTAATGCACCAAGATTTGAGAAGTTACGTGGACATTTGCTATTGTGATTCCAAAATGTTGAACGCTAATGAACCTCATTAATTATGTATGGCACAAATTATACTTAAATGCTTTGTGCACTTACCTAACCTCACTCTGCAATACAGCTGAGTCAGAGCTAGCTCCCAAAGGTTAGCTGTCACCTGCTTACCCTTCTGTAGTAGAATACAGTGCTATTATCACATACTTATGTTCACATTATGCTGTGTAAAACAACTGAAATGTGTTTTCATATATAACTATATATATATATATATATATCTATATATATATATATATATATATATATATATATATATATATATATATATATATATATATATATATATATATATATATATATATATATATATATATATATATATATTGCTTAAAATTCTCTGCATTACAATATGTCTCTTACATAAAGGATTAGGGTAAACTTGAACAATATGTGTGCATATGGGTATGTGTCCATCACTAACAAGGAGGTTTTCCCTTACTGCAGTTGTATGACTACAAGCAAACCAGCCCTGGTAAGCTACAGATATGGACAAGATCAACAAATATCTGTAGTTATTAAGGGATAATATGTAATGTCTGATATATATTTGTGGAGATGGATGCCTTACAGGGTTGTCTCAAGTTGTATGTTCAGTGATTGATGTATTGATACTCTCTCATGCTTAGTCATATAGTAGTAGCTGTGTTACATTCAGTGGGATACAGACAACATTAGGATGGCTTAGCATTTACATTTGTTGTGGTTATATGTTGTCATATCTGCATAACAGGTCATTTTCATAAGCTGAGGTTTTACTGCCTTGTTTCTATCTAAATTTCAGTCATTATGTTGTGTTGTACACCATATCATGATGGCCATATTTGTGATGCTGTCGATCACTGACTGTGATAATACCTGAGATGCATCCCACATTCTTGAGTTGGAATTGGTAGGTATGTGTTAGGATGTGCATGTAACTGTGGCAACAACAGTGTTGTAGTACTGCAGTTGTGGCACATTGGTTATGTGTTTGGCCCTTATTTGTCATAATATCTACTGACATGAGTTCAAATCCTACCTCTGTATATGACCTGTGCAAACTTGTTGAATGGATCGATAGCTGTGCACATATATGCTGACAGTTATGGCAAATAGATCAGCTATTTAGACATGTTTGTTTATTCTAATTATATATTCCTAACACAGATTGCTTATAAAGCTACGCATTGTAAATGAAAGGCGAGGCATTTATTTGACATATGCTTTTAACATTGTCATATCAATATGTAAACCCCTGTATAAACTCTAATAGGTGCATATCATCCTGTCTTCCAGATGTCAGTCCATAATAGGATACACAATTTTACTAACAGAGAAAATGAAATAATAATACAGGCTCTGTGCCAGCATGACTGCAACCTGCTTGGACAGACGGGCGGTACTGTGTGCACAAATCAAGTATGGGGCAGATATGACACACTTAGTCAAAGTTGTGGGTGGACATAATAGATCCAGGGAGAGCTGTTGGTGAAGTTGCTCTGACTCGATCTTGTGTGCAGCCAACAGACTCTGCTGCTATGTGTGGCTGAGGAATACGACCAGAGGTGGGCAGGCATTGCCTCCTCCTGATGAGATAAGGATGTTCTTGGCCTCCTACCATAAAACCTTCCAGGATCATCGGATACCTGAGGGAGGTATTAAGGCAGGTGTTCCAGGGCATACAACTATGTTCAATGTTCACAATCAGTGTAACATACAGCAATTCTCATTGAAGGACATTAATTTGCAGTTCTTGCCATAATATTATATTTATGTTATAGCAGCAGACCTGCACCATGGTAGTGGCAACACACCTGATGCAGATGCACAACATAAGTGTTATAGCATGTTACCTACCTATGCAGTACATACATCACAATGTGAGTGGTCCATTGGGGTCTGAATGGAGACATGATAGGTCAGCAAGTAAAGGAGAGTATTATTGGCTAAAACTGAATTCATTCTCAAGTCTTGCTAAGTACTTTCATGAGGTGGACCCTGTTTTTCACAAAATCTCACCAAGATGACACTAATATATAGAATGTATTTATATAGCTTATATCATGGACACAAGTAAGTTAAAAATTAAAATGGCTAGCTGGGTGCACAAGACCCAGGATAAAAAAGTGCCTGATACTGGTAGGCACACTGGTGCCAGGACTGGGAAACATGACAGTGTAGAATCCTCAAAATACAGAAACATTCCTACAGTAGGGCCAGGCCATGTCCAGGGGAAGGATGGCCTCCCTGTTGTAGAAGGAAGTAGTAGTCCACAAAAATCACAAAAACTGATAGGCCAAAGAAAAGTCATAAAGATAATAAAGTGAACTATTGAGGATAAGAACGAAATTGTGCATTGTTACTATAATGCAAAAAGCCCAGAATTTTCAGACACAAGATATACCAAATGAATAAGAAAGAAATTAGAGGAAAGAAAAATACTTCCACAAGAAAAACTGTCAGAAGCTTCAAATAAAAATGTACGTTCATTTATACAACAGATTTATGAAAAACAGTTTATAGATCAAGAAACTTTGATCTGTTTGGAGAAAGAAGCATATGAGGAAGTGTGAAAATATAAACAACAAAACCCACAGATTTTTGAAAAGTATAAAAAGAAATATGGACATAGGAAAGAAAGAGATTTGATATGGTGCAATATTTATGCAAAGGAGAACACCAAATTAATCAATATAAAGAAGGCAGCCCCAAGTATATTAAAAGAGAAGTACAGGCAATGGCATCCAGATATGGAAAATTTCACAATAAAAAAATAACATCACAAATGTAGGGAGGGAATGTAGAAAAGAAGATTAGTAAAGTAGAATTTAAAAAATACAAGTTGAAGTTATGGAGTGTCTGTGAAGTGAAAGATTTGGTGTAGAAGATCTAACACAGGTTACATCACAAACTGATGGAATGAGTCTCCAAAGTAAGGAGAAACAGGAAGATCAGGAGACATCTGAAGATGAAATATGGACTTAAGAAACAGAGATTTAATATGATGTAATATATATTGAAAGGAGAAAGCAAAACTAATCAATACAAAAAGAGCAGCCCCAAAGATATTTGAAGATAAATACAGCAGAGGAATCCAGGCATAGAAAACTTTACAATACAAAAATAAGAAGACAAAGAGGAAAAGTAGAAAAGGAGATTAGTAATGGAGAAGTTAAAGAAATAGAAACCGAGGTTATGGGGTACCTGTGAAGTGAAGGATTCAATGTAGAAAATCTAACTCAGAAAGCACCACAACAGGATAGAGCAATGGACTTCCAAATTAAGGGGGAAACCAGTGGAACAGAAAGCAATTGGTCAGGTGCCACATGAAGATATTTTGGAGTCTTCCACAGTAAACCAGTATAAACATTCACTTGAAGCTGGACAGCAAGGGAAGGAACAGGAAACTGTGGATACTGATGCAGTCATTGTTGAGGAGTGATAGGCCAGTGATTTCCTATATGACAGAAAAACAGATGACACAGAATGAAATTGAAGAGAATGTGCCAAAGGAAGATGCTATAGAACTTTCTATAGAATGCACACAGGACATGGAAAACAGAAAATGTGCTCTTAGTTTAGAAGAAAATGAGCTAAGAGAAGAGTTGCTTGATTTAACAGAGCTAGATAAACATATTAAGACCAGTGAAAGAAACAGACTGCAGAAGGTTAATAAAACCCAAAAAAAGTAAGAAGTCTGATAAAACAAATGAATGCAGTAATTAGGACTGTCCATAGAGATCCTTGCAATATAACAGAAGTAAACAGGATATATTACTGTGCTGCTAAATTAATAACTGATAAAGTTCTACCACAAGAACACAGGGTAGTGAGAGAAAGGAAGGGGAGAACATCATGGAAGTATCGTATAGAGAAAACTGTAAAGCGGTTAAGATAAGAAATGTCACTGTTAGAAGAGTATAGAAGAGGGAAAAGAACAACAAAATATTTAGAAAGATAGACGCGATAAAAGCAATGCGCAGTATTAGAGCAGATCAGGATCTATCATGCACTATCGCAAATAACAAACTAAAAATCTCAGCACAGGCAGGAAATACTTAGAAGATACACAGATAAATATCAATGAAAGTACAAAATAAGCGACTTATTGATGACCCCCAGAAGTTCTATAGAGAAATGGGAAACAATGCAAAAGGAATTGAAAGACCACCACAAAAAAGAAGAAATAGATGCATTTTGGATAAGTATTTAGGAAGATCCTGTGGAACATAACAAATGCTAAACGGATAGAAGTTAAAGAAAGAATAAGAAGTTTAAAGGTACAGGATATGAAACAGGATGAAGTAACAGCCAGAGAGATTGAAACAAAGTTAAGAAAAGCCTCTAATTGGAAAACCCCAGGCCCAGATGCAGTACCTAACTTCTGGTTAACAGTATTAACATTTTTGCATAAAGATTTAGCCATGAGTAAGAACTATTTATATACACACCCCAAACAGATACCCCAAACAGATACCAACCTTGCTAATGACAGGAAAAACAATGCTCCTACTTAAGAGTGAACCTGCAAGCTACACTAAAAATTGTAGACCAATAACTTGCCTTCTAACTATGTTTAAACTATACACTGGAATTGATGCTAACAGAGTTTATAGTCATTTAGAAGAAAACTCAATTATGACAATAGAACAAAAGGGCAGTAAAAGAAAGTCACATGGAAAAAAAGGATCGTTTCTTGTTAAATAAAGTCAAAGTGGAGAACTTTAAAAAGGGAAAGAATCTAAGTATGGCATGGACTGACTACAAAAAAGCATTTAATAGTATCCCACATTTATGGATAAAAGAGTGCTTAAAAATGTATACGATTCACCCTACACTGATCGACTTCATTACAGTGACCATGAAACAGTGGCACACCACTTTGCAATTAAGTCATGATAAAGGACAAATTATTATTCCAGGGATAAAAATTCAAAGGGGGATATTACAGGGTGACTCTCTGCCACCACTGCTATTCTGTCTTGCCCTTAACCCATTAAGCTGTCTACTTACCAGCTTAGGCCATGGCTATAATTTGGCTACTAGAAAACAACAAAGTATAAAACTTCTCATCTTCTTTTTGTTGATGATTTAAAACTGTATAGCTCATCAGATGAGGAACTGAAAGCAACCTTTAAAGCAGGAAAACTGCAGTACCAAGAAAACATCAGTTTGGGACAGGAATATGATATAAAAGAACTTGAGCAAGGAGGAGTTCATAAATATTTGGGAATGGATGAAGGATCAACAACAAAACATGAACAAATGCAAATAAAACATAGTAAGGAATATTTTGTAAGACTTAAACTGACCCTGAAAACAGCACTGACATCTAGGAACAAAATCCAAACTATAAATTAATTTGCTCTTCCTGTCCTAACTTACAGTTTTGGAGTGATTGACTGGCCCCAAAACATGTTGGATAGATTGGATAGGAAAACAAGAAGGATGCTTTATGCTCACCAAATGATTTATAAAAATCAGTGCATACCAAGATTATATATTCCCCATTCTGAAGGAAGTATGGACCTCCTTGAAACTGATTACATGTACAGACCTGCATTCGTGAGACTCCACACATATCTGCTGACCTCACACGATCCAAATGTAGTGAAAGTTTTTAAACACGAGGAGAATAAATCTAAGATGACTTCTCTACTTAGTCGAGCAGAAGTGTATCAGCATCAAGCAGGAATGGAAATAAAACCAGAAGTAGATAAAAATCTGGTGGCAACTGAATGTGCCAAAAAACAAAAGAAAGAATATAAGGTGAATGACCAGATTACAAGGCAAGAATATAGCTGCAAGTATAGAAAACTTCTGGAAAAACCTCATGTTGATCAGGATCAAACACAGGAATGGTTAAGGAGAGGTGAATTCAAACCAAGAGATGAAAGGTTAATACTGGCGGCCCAAGATAGTGGGCTACGTACATGTTGAATTACAAAGTCCATTGAACATGTGGGAGAAACAGCCAAATGTAAGTTTTGTAAAACAGAACTGGAAACCGTTGCACACCTCATTGCTGGTTGTGACATACTATTGCCAGAAGGAGTGTATACTGAAAGGCATAATAATGTGGCACTACTGTTGCACTGGGGATTGTGCAAACATTATGGTATTGAAGTGGCTGAAAACACTGGAAACATGACCCACAAAGCATCATAGAAAATGATGAAGTCTACATTACATGGGATCATTCATTACCAACTCTTCAAAAGATAGATGCTAGAGAATCGGATATAGTGGTCCACGAAAAGAAGATAGAAGCAACATTGATCATTAAAATCACCACACCCAGTGACTACAGTGTCTTGCATACAGAGAGACACAAAACCATAAAATATCAGGATTTGCAGGCAGAAACAAGAACAATGTGGAAGAAAGATACCCAGACAGTTCCAATAGTAGTAGGAGCAATAAGTCTTATAAAAAGAATCTAAAGTTATATTTAGGTATGTTACAAATATGTGTAACTCTGTACAAATTGCAGAAGGAGTCATTACTGGGCATATTGCAGGTGCTGTCAAGAGCACTTCTGTCTGATATCAAAGACTGAAACAATACTAATTTCATGAGCTTTAATTGTACTTTGACTTAGGAATGGGGTCCATTCCTGTCAAGGTATTAGAAACCCAAAAGATTTGGAGAAATTAAAAATGAGCAACATATGTGATGTGTTTTTAGCTGCATAGTCCTGTCAGCACTGGAACACAGGCAAGACATATCATGCTAAGTGCCTCCCTGTCCTGGTAGTGTAATCCACAGTTATAGTGTGATTCAGCTTCTTGTTATGACTGTTCAGTATACTCATAAGTTGCTTATGTGCCATTTTAACCCACAGATACTACTTTGTGTGACATAGAACATGAAGCATCAGGCACAGACAGACCTGGTACATTTATTCATATTGTTGCTATAGTGCAACTTGTTTACAGCACCTGTGATCTATGATATTAATGTTGGCTTGTTCCCTATTCAGGAATGTCTACACAACTTCTGCACTGTTTGCCACGTAAATGCCTACATATCATGTTAGTGTGATCCGTAGCTGTTGTTTGCCTCTGCCTCTTGTTATGACTGAGGAGGATGATCACAAGTTGGTGTTTGTGTGCCTGTTTATAATACAGGTTCCACTCTACGTCGGATGATATGTTCCCAAACCAAAGAGGATTTGTCTGATAAGGCAGTCTATATGGTTGTTACATTTCACTGTTGGTAATTACATATGTGACATTCATGACTAATAATGTCTTGTTCACCTGCATAAAGCGTCTGTAATCTGATTGTCATCATCAACCATGTAGTATGTCTATGTCTTATTTGTCTGTGTTATAAATCAAGTGGAATGCTGCATGATGCCTTGTATGTGCTTACTACAGGGTTATGCACATTTATCTTTTTACATGACAGTGTCGTTTCATCCCTTACCACTAGTGGTGGAGTCAGAGAACATGTCAGGTAGGCTTCAATAGCTGTATTGACTTTGTCATGTTTGATCCATATGTAAATGACATGGCATATCTGTTATACAGGGTCTCTGAACCATCCACAGCTACAGATATGACCATCATCATTAGCACTGTAGTTAAATAGCTGTCTGAATTTCAGTACTACGCTGCATCATTTGACTCTTGTAAATGTGTGTGACATGTGTCATCTGTCTCTTTTTGCAGCACGTCCACTGCCTGCCTCCTCTAGTAGCCAGTCCACTAATCCTGAGGTGGGATGTAAGGCCTCACTCTGATATTATGGCCAATGGCACACAGGTCACTGCACTGGGTTCATTGTCTGGCATGGAATGGGACTGACATGCGGTTCATGGTTTGGTCTCAGATAAGGAGGATAATGTGTCCGGCCGTTCTGATAATGTGGAGACATTAGATGATGGATATGATGATGACCATGACCTGCTGTCCCATCTTAAGTCGGGTAACGATGGTGACTCTTCCCCATGATGGGCTGATACTATCTGTCAGACTACACATGGGATTGTAGCTGACATGCATGGATGTGTGTCAGCCTACTATTACACACAAGTGAATGTTCAGAGTGATGTCATGGTTCTTACCTGTGCCATTTTCTGATGCCACTGATTAAGTGGCACACCAGCTGCATACATTACATGAAGGTCAGGACTGCAGACATGAAGAGGTCATGGCCGCTCTGGATGTTCAGCATGATAGTGTAGCATCTATTGTATGCTCTGTTGAAAACCTTGTTACTGCTGTGCTAGAGCAGTGCTGATGAACAAACCAGGTGTTACATGCCCAAACTGAACTGACCAGATTACCTCCAGTGGAAAGAGGCAGACCCTCTCTCATTAGACCAGGCATGGCCCTCAGACATCAGTGTCTGTGCTGCAATGTGTCTGCACATCTGCTGTTGGTCACACAACTATAACCCAGCAGTCACATCCAGACAGACACATCAGTCTACTGCTCCTACCCACAGTGTGTCCCAAAATGCTAGTGTCACCACATCCATCTCCTCTGTACAGCACCATGGGCCAAGTGTTTCCAGATGTGTCAGGGGTAGTTAGGATCATGGTGTGATGCACATGCCTCACCCTCAGAATTCATTACACTTCTGTGGACCAGTTTCCATTTTGTGTCTAGTGTTCTGGCATGCAGTCCTCATGAGTACCTTCCCATCCCATATCTCCCAGATTGCACGCACACACACACACACACACATGTGTGTATATATATATATATATATATATATATATATATATATATATATATATATATATGGTTCCCCTTCAGAAGTTCGAATGGCTGAAATCTTGAAATGCATATGGTCGAGACCATATGCTCGAAATTTCAGAAGCTCGACCTTCTGAATGGGGATTGGCATACAGCACAGAATGGGAGATTTCTCTTTCTGTGCTGTAGTCTGATCTCAGAGTTAGAATAAATAAGTAGCGGGGGGTGCAGGGGGGGGGCTTGCCCCCTGCAGAAATACTGTTTTGTGCTTTCTTGCTTTTTTTTCTTTCCCTTTCAGAAGGTCTTCTGAAATTCGAGCATATGGCTTCGGCCATATGCATTTCGAGATTTCAGCCATTCGAACTTCTGAAGGGGAACTACATATATATATATATATTTCTGTATCCCAAATTTTGCAGAATGTTCTATGACAGATGTGTGCTTACTGTCATTGATGCTCTGCATGATTGAACCTGTTTTTACCTCTAACTGAGTCATGTTGCAACCATGGACTGTGCACCAAAGTGTTGCCTTATGTGTGACATTCCATGTCAGGAATGGGATGTGAGGCTTGTTTGCGGTATTTTTCTTTTTTGTCGGTCCTTTGGATATTTGTCATTAGTCATACTTTTGTATGCTGTTTACTGTGTTGTACCACAGTTACCCATCAAACCTTGCTCCGTGTGATGCATCAGTATTAGTGTATGATCCCTACTTTTAGGTAATATTTGTGCTGATACATTTCCACACACTGCATGGGCCTAGATTTTTTGAGGCACTGGCTATTTTACATCTACCTTCCCATACAAGTTATCTGTATGATGATATCCTTCCTGTACAATGACACGTTCTGTTGTACACACCTCTTGTGTGCCACACATTTTCCATTGTCGCTCTCTTTGTTAATGTAACTTGCAGAGAGACTTCCTATGGTGATGTTTCCTCTGCATGTATTCGTATGTGTTCCTTGCTCACTGTTGTGTATAAAATCTTACAGGTGTATCATATGCTTCTGTTGTGTATGATGTTCAATGTGGACAACTAACTTCTTTTTCCATTAGTAATGGACTATACTGATGTTGTGGGACAACACTATGTGAAGATCACTGTTATGTCTGTGCACATGCATATGTGACTTGTCATGACTCAAACATGTGTGTCAGATAGTGACATGTTGCCTGAGCTTGGACATATGGCTGCATCCTCTGTTCCCCATGCCTATTTCTTCTCAATCATGTCCTCCTGATCACCCTGAAACAGATCTGATAGCTTAGCATCAGACATCTGTGATTCTTGGAGTAGGTCATCCATGTCTGCAGCTGGAAGGCTACCATGTTTTGATGTTATCATGAAATGAAACATGCCAAACATGGTGACCATCTATCATGCCTTTTCTGATGTGAACTGGAGTGCACTCCTGCATTTGTCAAGACATGTGAATCTTGTTTTAAGCATGCCAAACATGTGCTCAATGGAGTTTCATGTTTTGGTGTGTGCTCTGTTGTATACATTCTTGACCAAGGTTGATGGGGATTTGTATGGAGTCATTTGCCAAGGCTCTGGGGATAACAGCAGTCACCTGTTTTCAGGGGGATCAGAATGAATATTTGTTCATCTAGCTTCCTGTTGCAGTGTCTGATAACTGTTTATCATATAGCAATGGCAATGTACTTAAGTAGTAGGAGCCTCACCTGTATTTCACCTTGTTGGCAAGCAGACCCCAAGGCACTTTGTCTCTATATTGCTGCATCATGCACACTACCTGGTGTGTTGCCATGATATTAGTAATGAGGCCATTTGCAGAGCACACTACCTGACAATTGAGAAATGGCCAGTCCTTTCTGTTGATGCCATTCAGCATCAGGTTCAGCTGGAATTTTCATTGGGATGTGGGTACATTCTATTGCACTGTGAACATGGGGTAAGTTGGCTATGGTATAGAACTGTTGCATGACAATTCTGTTCTCCATGGCTATTGTTGGGAAGTGGATATATTCATCCATCCTGGGGCACATTGCTGCTAGGAATTGTGTGAGAAAGTGACTAGCAGCTGTCTGGGACACTCCTACAGCATTTTCCATGAGCTGCTGAAATGTCCCAGATGCCAGTATACCTAGACTCAGACACACTTTTGTTTTGGTTGATACTGGGTTACCCTGCAGACTGCGAGCATACATGTTGGGAGCACACATACTGCACACAGCCTGCACCAGCTGTCTGTCTAATCTGTATGTATCTATTATTTCCTGTACAGAGAGCTGGGTTAACTGTAGCATGGCTCTCTGTTTGGCTGGCTGCCTCTGGGATGCCTATGCAGATTGTCCTCTATTATGGCTTGCAATACCATAGCCTGTTGTAGTTCATTAAATGCTAGTTGCATTTTTTTATGTTAGGTTTACAGCATCGAGTAGATTCCTCAGGAATTTGTGGAATATAATAGAGTTAAAATTAAGCACATTTGGTCTCTGCAGTGTACTTTCAGAAAGTTGTTGACAAAGTACCATGTCATATTTAAATTGCATTAGGCATGGTGAGCAAGAGTCTTCGGTTATTGTTTGCTGAATAGATATTTATTTGGTCTTGCTTTAGTATAAATTATGAAATTGTGTCCACCACTAATGCGCTGAAACCTTCCTCTGGTGTGCTGTACTGTCTGCAGCTTGCTCTTGAAATCCGGCCCTCTATTTCAGTGTTGCTTCACAGTACTTCAACTGCAGTTTAACTATCTACTTTTTACTAAGAGAACTGCTTACCTTATGATTTATCTATTTCATAAGCTCATCTCTGCTGGGAATTGTTTTAATGTCAAGAAAAATGTCTTTATATAAGAGCTAACATAGACTTAGGTCACAAAGGAATACTGCCAACCTTCTCATCTGTCCATGCTTCAGGTTGTTACTGAAAAAAGCTTTTCTCAGTATGGGTCCAATCATCTGAAATTCATTCCCCTTAGGGTTTAAAGGCTTTAACAATGATAGTGGTTTTAAAGTTAACCTTCTGACATATCTGAACACAGCTTTACTGTATTTGTTTTATTTATTTATTTGTTTGTTTATAGTTTACTTGTTTGCTTATTTCTTTACTTATTTACTTAATTATTTCAGTGGAGTCCTGAGTGTACACAAAAATTGCAGTTATAACAAAACAGTGATTTATGAGTAGTATCACCTTGATGTAGACAGCAAACAAAATATTACACAATATATTTCATGTAATGCAAATATGGAAATTGCAATGGAAGAAAAAGTCAGTAAAGAGGGTGAGAAAATGTACTGCTCATATGTCCATTTGTGATTCAGCTGCTGCAGCCTATACCCACTATTTTATTTATTTATTTATTTTATTTATTTATTTTACATTTGTTGACCAGGCTTGTCTAACTGGATATATGTCCATTTTCAGTAGAGGCCTGGGGAGAAAAGCTCCACATAAAACAGATAGACACAAAGAACATTAAAAATTCAGTTACAGAACATTAAACTTCAGATACAGATAGTTTGTCAGACTAACACAAGTGTTTAAGGTAATTTAGCATACTTGATGGAACAAAAAAGTAGAACAAAATATAAGATAATCCTTTGTGTTTTTTTTTTTTTTTTGTGAACATTGTGGGAAGAAAGTATTCAGAAGGATATGGAAGATTCATTATTGACACTAAAATCAACAATTTTAAGTCTTTATAACTCTGTTACTGTTTATGTCCCTAACCTGTCCATCTCTCCTCTCCCAGCACTGTGATAGTATTTTGCTTACCATCTACAACACTTCCTTACATTTTGTCCACCTTTACATAGTTTACCACTTACCTGCTGGTCCCTTCTCATTTATCCTAGAATACTCACTAATATGATAGTCCTAAGACAGGGTAACATGTTATAACTTACATGCTTCTATTTTCTACCGCCTTCATTATTTATTGGGTTTGATTTTTTTTAAATGTATGCTTTCCTTATTTACAGATTTTATATTTAACTTAATGTGTAAGTTATATTCCAGTGTTCCCATGATATAAATGATACTGGTTTTGTAGCTTTGACAGATCATTTTGGATATGTCATCACTGCCTGAAATCTTGTTGGCCTGTCGTGAAGGTGAATGGGTCTCTGGACCAGCTAACCTACCTAGTTCATGAATATAATATAAAAATAAAAATATAAAAATACCTTGACTGGACTTACCCACTGGCCTGGATATTGAATATAAAATATAAGTAAAAACACATACGTAATTACCCTGAAAGGACAAAGTCAGTATAAGAAAATTAAGTACTGCGTAAGTAGACAAACATATGGCTGACACTGAGCTTATCTTATTAAATGAGCTTCACTTGCTAGGAATTTATTTTTATAGAAAAGATGTCACCAGTTGAGAATTGTTCTTAATTTCTCTCACCAATGTTTAATGTTTTTGTACCCTGCAATGTGAGGACTTTATCCCCACACCCCAAGTCTGTAATTATACTAACCCTGAGGTCACACAAACTTGGAATCAATAGAAGCAAAACGCACCTTTTCTTCTTACTGTGACTCTTCTGAACTTAGACAGCACTAACACCATTGGAAAGCTTCAGTGAACTTAGATTACATGAACAATTACTCAGTAAGTTACAGCCATTTCGAGTCTTGAGAAATGGTGTAACCACGAATGCGACTAAATATCTTAGTACTTGTTTGTAAGCATCTCTCATAAATATCATGCTTATACAGGCCAGTAAATATCAATATGACTAGACTTCTGCAAATCCCACTCAGAGACACAATCATTTGTCTGAAAAAAAAAATGTTATAAGGTTGCATAATGCAACAACAGGTAATAATATGCACATTTTATAGATGTGGAAAAAGCAAAATGTTCTGGGATACATATATTTGTAGACAAGGTATTTGGAAGGAAACAGCAATATGAGTTAATGAGTGCAAACTGGAAATTTCTGGCTGTGTGTAGTATGCTTAAATATAAAGTAGAGGAAAATATGGGACAGGAAACTTGGTTAGAACATTGGGTTCATAATGAATTAATGAGTCTCATCAGGGACTCAAAATGTGCGCGTAATAGTTAAACTACATAGCAATGTTTACATGTAATAACATAAAGAAAAATATTGCATAACACCTATATAACAGAATTTTGTCTTGAAGACTGTACTCTCTACACTTTTGCTCCCACATTCCTGATCTGCAAATGGATTGACTTCAAGGTTGTAAATATGGAGCAAAGAAAAAAGAAAATAATACAAAGTTCATCTAATTCTCTTTTCTCTGACTTGTCTGACCTTGGAGTTAACATCAAACATAGAATTCAGTATTTGCGATAAATTAACAACCAGCACAGTGAAACATTGACAGTCCAAGACTTTCCTAAACAAATATACACAGCACTTCAAATGCTGATTGAAGAGAACACAAAAAATAATAGGGTTCCCAATCAAATAGGAAGAGGCTATTGTGCTTAGGTCAGAGGGAGTTGGTCTTGTATGACTCTAAATGGACCCCTCCAACTCATATGTTGTTATGAAGTTTGTTGCCTATACTGTACTATAGTTCAGGAATTCCAGATTATGTAAATTACTAGGGTATTTCTTCAAATATTGTCAAATTACAGCTAGAGAGCACACGCAGCTGTAAGCTCTTTGTAATATGTGTGTTATAATGATGGTCTATCATCCAAGTAGACTTGCATCAGTAAGGAGAACATAGGGTTCTATACACCAAGTAGACACACAGACAAGGGAATCACTTAAACTATAAACATTTTCTCTAAAAAAAAGCACCACACAAAGGAGTCCCAACTTGATACTTTGAAAAATTATGTTTAAAATGCTGAAGTTGGAAAAGTTGTGCACATCTAGTAGTGTGCGACTTCATTAGTTGGCAGTTTTAGCACATCAGATTCTTGAAATAATCTATTTAAACTCTAATATTAAAGAATTCAGATGCTCATCTTAGTTGTTTCTCTGTTTGAGCTATATTGCTGCCACATTTTTATAAATCTTTGACAAAATATTTTTCAAAGGTTGATGAGTGCTATATGTCATTACAGTGGTGCTGAAGGATGTCTTGATAATATTTTCAAAACATGCATTTTATGAAAGACAACAATATTTAGAAACTCAGCATCCTTATTATCAATATATAGCATGTACTCCCTTTCTAGATAATATGGAGCATAACAAGGCATTTGAATGCTGACCATATCATATATGTCAATATGCTATCATTGTATCTGTTTTCAAACAGATGGTGTTTTCTCACTTGCAGATGACTTTTGTCTTTTCTATTATGCCACGAACCATAAAAACATCTACTTTAACTTAATTTATGAAAGTATAGCAATATTTTGGTGAAGCAGAAATGTAGAAGTTCAGCAGTGCTAATCATAATTCTCGGGCATACTTTTTTAGCCAAAACAATCAGATGCACGTCTGTATGGTGCTGCAGTATGGCAGCTATTATTAACACTTTGTTTAGTATATACAGGCATGTTTGTAGCTAGCCACCCAATGGTGTAAACCTTGGCTCTAGAAGATTGCCACTGTTAAAGTGACATCCCAACCCTATGTGCAAAAATGGGAAAAGGGGTTGTAGATAGATGGATGGATGGTTTAGCAGAAATAGGCATGTTTGTAGTAAGTGACATGTTACTCAAGGTCATCTGATTTTCCTAGTTTCCAAAACTGATTTCCAGAGAACTTATGGGTTCCCAAAGAGTTACTTTTGATTACCATAAAATAAAGAGGTCTTTTTTGCATCTCTTTTGTTCCTAAAATAATATGTTTTTTCTTTTTCACCACTATATACTTTACCTAGCCATGTCACTGCAGACTACCTCACCCAAAACATTCTTGCCACCCCAAGGAGCAAGAGCTGTGCCTCTCTCTTGCCTTCTTTCTTTAGTACTGAATTAGGAACTAAAATAAATTAACTTAAACTAAGGTTTGACTGAAGTCAGTAAGCATTTCATTAAATGCACAGAATGTGGCAATTTCTGTGCATATTTACCCAACATTTTGACAACGATGTCTGTGTGACACCTCCTCATAAAATATGCCACAGACACTGTGTACATCTTTCTGTAAGGGTAGCTTACCATGCTGTTGCTGCAAAATAATCAGTTTTAGATGGCGTCTGAACAATAGCATGTACACCTTCAACAGAAAGACATTTGATGTCAAAATACTTTAGCAATGATATCTTTCTTTTACTTAATGAAGCTAGATTTTAAAATAAATGACACATAGATTATTATCTTTTTTTCATAAAACATAAGAAAATATATTTGACACATATAGTACTGCCTATGGATATGTAATGATATCTTTGCCATGTTCATACCTCTCAAGTCTTATTTACACATTAACTTTATGAGCTAGAGTTAAACCATATCATGTCCACAATGCAGCTGATGTTACTGCATAGATAACTGAAAGTACAGGAACCCCATAACCCTATCCCCTCATACAAAATGGCACTGCTCAGATCGGTATGTAATGTAAATAGATAACAATAGCAAAAGGTGAACTGCTGTTTAAAAAGTAAGGGAGTCAAGTAGAGAAGAATTAGAAATAAAGATGTTACTTTGCATCTGCCTTCTGAATGGTGGAATGTCTATATGCTGATTTTTTGGTGGAGACTGGTAGGCAAAGCACTTATTTGTTGGAATGAGGTGAAGATTTCTGGAAGTATCTATAAAACAAAATACATTATGCTAACAAAGCATTGTGAAATATACCATGGATGCTGAAAAATCTTCAAGTTAGCAAATGAGGCTATCTGGAGGATTTCTGATAGTCGCAAAACAATGGCCTGACCACACAAATCAGTAAGTGAATAAATTAATTGCTACATTTCTAAACCAAGCTGAATTATTAATTAAAAGAAATATAAAATAAAGCCTATCACTATAAATAACACTTTTCTGCAAAGAAATAGTCAGTTCTGTTTGAATGCCCTTACATTTTATATTTCTCATTAGCCTTTGAATTATATTTAGTTTTATACATTTTTTGAAGTATTGAAAAACATCAAATAAAAATATTCAAAATAAAAGTGGGATTAGGTGAATATCAACATTCAAATGTTGCCTGTAGGGTTAGAAGCAATTAATAAATAATGTGAATTATCATCAAGAAGGCTGGTGTAGGCATAGAAGTATGAAGCAAAGCAGCCTTGCAAACAATACATCTCTTTGTATTACTAAAATAAATAAAGTTAACCTGAAACTGCCCATAGGTTTTGATGTGTGTGTGTGTGTGTGTGTGTGTGTGTGTGTGTGTGTGTGTGTGTGTGTGTGTGTGTGTGTGCGTATGTCTGTTGCCTGTGATTGACTTGTATCTTATTTAGAACTGATCCCAGTTGTCTACATGTATAAGTTCTGACTCCCTGTGACCTGCGGGATGAATATGATTCTGGAAACGACTCAAACGTGATTTTGCAGTTAGTCACACTTCTTTCAAGAAATAGAAATATTAAAGAAACTAACAAAAAAGAAATGCAAAAACAAACATATTCAACTCCCAAAGTAGGCAAATTGAAATAAAAGACCAAAACTGAAAAAAAAATGGAAGGACTATATTTTAGCAGCTATTATTCCATAGATGAATATATGCAACAAGCAGAACAAGTTGATAAATCTTTCTTGAAATAACTTGGCCAGTGTGTAATGGTAATAACTGCTGGTGGGGGGTATGAGGTGCGTAATGTTTTCCCACCTGTGTTTCTATTACCTCAGTCAGGCATCTCTATCTAAAGCACCTGTGGGCGGATACATATTACAGACACCTGCCATTAATTATTGGTTAAATAAAAAATACACTAAATTAAGAACTAATTAAATTTGTATTTGTAAGTCTTAGTTTGAAATAGATGCACACTCCATTTATAAACCTGTATTTTGAAACAAAGAAGTAGATGTTTCTGTTATGTTGGGATACACTTATGCAAAGTGAATGCGAAACTACTTTTGTATGTAAGTTGGTGCTTGAGCTGATAAGTGACAATAGTTGTGGTCATGAAGTGCACTAAAGAAATGGTAAGACTGCAGTTTGTAAGTCTAAATACTGAAACCGCCACTTGCCTTAGCGGTTTTTTAGTAGTTTTCTCTTGAAACATCATTATTCTTCTTCTTTTCATTATCGTAGCTGAAAAATGTAAAAAAAAAATGAAAATGTTAAAACTTAGCAGATTTAACCAGGTAACTATACGTTTTCCATTTGAGGACATGGATTTAAAGAAATTAGAGCAATTTATGTCACAAAATGCTTTGGGGATATGCCTGTACTCCAAGTCTGGATTGAAAATAATGAGATATACATATGGTCACCTGTACTTTCCCATACTACATATACTTTATAAGTGACAGGTTTCAGGTTTCAGCATATTTTTGCCTTAAACCTTCAGCATATTTTTATGATACTAACTCAC
Organism: Protopterus annectens; assembly: GCF_019279795.1. Taxonomy (NCBI): domain Eukaryota; kingdom Metazoa; phylum Chordata; order Ceratodontiformes; family Protopteridae; genus Protopterus; species Protopterus annectens. The sequence continues at coordinate 303,092,838 of NC_056748.1, forward strand.
AAAACAGACCAGTGAAATGTTAACACCTGGCAAAAGTGTTGATTTGCAAAGTGATTCTGACTTTTTGATGTTAAAATGTGCCTAGTATATGAAAAAAGAAGTTATTCAAATGGGGTCTATATTAAAATAGCCAAACCTCATTTACGTGAATACCTAAATGCAGACACATAAATAACGAACTGCAAAAACACCGAACGTCCTGAAGCGCGAAATTCAAAATATTGAATTGTCATAGTTGGCCCTTATCCGGTATAGCTCCCTAAGGTAAATGTGCAATAGTTATGGACCTTAGGGTTAGGGTGCAGGTTAAGGTAAGTGCATACATAGTAATACATGCAACCTTTACTTTAGGGCTAGAAGTAGGGTTATGTTAAGTGTATGCATAGTAATATAGTTGTGTAGCTGAATGCATACATAAATTATACTTTTCCCGTAGTTGGATGCTGTTTGTTTATAGTTAAATACATTTGTGTGTAGTGAATGTTTGATTAGGATATGGGATATACAGGTGAAGTGTAGATATGGAGAAGTGTGGATTATTTATTTTGTTTGGGTAGGTAGTACGTAGCAGATGGTGGGGGTGGCCAACTATGGCAATTCGATATTTCGAATTTCGTGCTTCAGGACGTTCTGTGTTTTCGAGGTTCACTATTTATGTGTCAGCGTTTATGTATTCTCATAAGTGAGGTTTTGGTATTTTAATATAGTCCCATTCAAAGGATGTTGTGAGTAATTTGTTCTGCTACAAGTATTTAAGTCAAAGCAAGGGACTCAAGCCTCTTGTAGCTCATGCAGGCTCATGCTGAATCTCAAATATGAGATCGGGCAAGCAGCTGGGGAGGGAGGACGTGGGTGGGATGGGAGTGGGGAGTGTGTATAAGGGCAGAGACTGGGAATGAGATTTAGGCCTAGGAAGTTGAAGGGGAGTTTTAGGGTTAGGGATTGGGAAGGGAGTTTTATGTTTAGGGTGTAATAGGGGAGTATTAGGATTAGGGAACAGGAAGGGAGTTTTAGAGTTATGGAGTAGTAGGGAAGTTTTAGATTTAGGGAGCAGGAAGTGAGTTTTACAGTTACTGAGTGGTAGGGAAGTTTTAAATTTAGGGAGAGGGAAGGGAGTTTTAGAGTTATAGAGTGGTAGAGAAGTTTTAGATTTAGAGAGTTGGAAGGGAGTTTTAGGGTTAGGGAGTGGCTGAGGAATTTAGATTCAAGGAAGAGGATGAAGTTTTAGGGTAAGCGAGCAAAGACTCCGGTTAGGAACTGGGTGGTAGTTTTAAGGTTAGAGTTAGGGCTATATAGTTGTATAGTTGTATAGGGTTGGGTGTTGGGAGGGCTAAGTAGTTATGAGTGACCAGGCTATTTTTGATTAGAGCAGTTGATTTTGTGAGCAAGTGGCACAAAACAAGTGTGTCATGACATACTAGTAGGTGAGCTCTTACAGTCGACCTGGAATTTGGTCTTTTAAGTTTTGGAATAACATATTGTCAATCAGTAAAATAATAGGACTGCATGTTTTTGTATAACTCTAGATTCAGAGATTAATAGTAGGCTGACTACCCTTGTAGGTCATTTCAAACCTAGCCAATTCCCCCATGTGGGAATCAAACCCTGCACCTTGCGTCTGTAAGGTAACCACCTTAACCATTATATCAACCTCCCCTGTCCATCTTATCAGCCTATAATAGTAAAAAAAAAACGGCAAAAAAAATCTTGTTTGGATGTTTATTACATGTAACTGTTGCAAAATTATCCTTTAGGACTGAATTACACAACACATAATATTACGACTGTCTCTCCAACCGTAACCGGCTTGTGATTAATACATGAATGGCATGAAATTCTTCTCAAGAGTGAAAGTTGTGAGGTGAATCTTAACTTCCAAATCAAAAACATATGAGAAATGGGTCATGATTGGAGAGCTCAGAACATAATTTTGTCAAATGCATGATGCCTTAAATATCCGTATATAAGTACAAAGATTGGAATAAAAAAGAAGTGCATGAGAACTGTGTTTTACAGATTTGAAACCTGTAGCACAATTACTGATGCCACATTGAATTGCCACCTCAGAAGATTGGCTGAAACTGTGAACAGATTTAAATTCTGTTAAAAACATTAATCAGCTTTCCTCACACTGAAAAAGGCGAATGAAGTATATAACAGCTTTTAAAGCTGTCTGCACTTATTGCTATCTCTTTTGTGGTGGCCACTGACAACCTGTTAATGCTCTAGTGTGAGACTAGAGCTTAATGGTAGTGATGGGTGATTCAAAAAGCACCTTTCTGACATCAAAAAGATTAATAGCAAGCCTGCATTTTCCTTGATTTTGGAGCATAATTGCAGCAGTCAGTGTACTACACCGAGCATTATGACCAGTTTCTGATCATAATCAAGTTATTTGTTCTAGAAATTGATTCAGGAAATTCACCTCCAAAGCAAAGGGCAAGACGTGAATTTCTCGAACCCATTTTAAGACAAATACGAAATGGCTATTATCAGACATCTAATCATAAATGCATGGGAAATTTTTTATATGTCCTGATGTACTACCGTTTTAAAATAAAGAGTATGGCTCTAAGTGTCCAAAGTTTTTTTAAAGATCTTGGTTGATTAGAGGTGCACTTCCATTCATCCTACTATTTGAGTGGCAGCAAGAGGTGCACTATATAGCTTTCAAATCTGTTTTCTAATGCAGGTCTGTGGTGATTGTTATCTGGGCTGCATAAGGAGCCCACTTATTTATAATAGTGAAGTCCATACATCAGAACTTCATAATAACAAGCTTGTCATAATTAGGTTGTTACATATGAACCTCATTATAACAATGCTATTTTTTTTTCAGTTTCAGAATGTGATTAAAGATCTCCATGTATTAAAAACTATTTCCGGTAATACTGTGGAATCTCAGATGGTGTTTGGGTAATACATTTAAAAATGTATTGCTACTGTCAGTATTTAAAATGTTAATACAAAATGTACTGATCTAGAAAAATCTACTGAAATATTATAATAGAAGCCTGTTTGTGGAAGTCAGTAGTCAAGCAGTACCAGATACTAGGCGTGTGTGTGCTGTAAGTGTATGTGTGTGCGTGTGTGTGTGAGTGTGTGCACGTGTGTGTCTGTATATGTGTGTGTGTGTGTATTTGTATGTTTGTGTGTGTGTGTGTGTGTGTGTGTGTGTGTGTGTGTGTGTGTGTGTGTGTGTGTGTGTGTTTATAAAGGGGTCTCAGCAAAGCTTTATTTGGGCAGCAACGACAATGATAAGCTATTTTTATAAATTTGAAGAAAATGGAGACATCTTTCTTTATATCAGGAGAAAGAGAGAGACAGAGCAAAAGATGGTTATACATAGTCTGAGAATTCATATTATTTGGAAATAGGCAACATTGTTATCCTAAAGGCTACAATCAATAAAATGATAGGGGAGACACTCACATAGTGGACAGCCACAACCCTTCTGCACTGGATGGGTCAGCAGTTGGGAATATAATATGGGCAACTTTCAGTGCCACAGCTGAAATAGTAACAGGTGGGAACAAAAGGACAGATTTCGTGATAATGTCTTAGATGTGAAACTAGTCTTTTTGTTGGATTTGATCTACTGTCTGAGTTGTGGGGTAGAATGTGGACTAATGAAGGCATATAAGCACAGTTTCATAACCTATAAATGTCGTAGCCTGCCTTGATGATGCCAGTAAGTGATAATCCAGCAGCAGTCATGTGTTAACAATCTCTGTGTTGTGAGAATTATTGAAGTCCACTGTTTTATGACTGTCATTGTAATGGGACTGCAAGTATAATCTAAAACATAGCACTGTCTCTTCAATAAAGAGAAATATATTAGTGGATTGAGTGGCTGCTAATGTTTCAAAGTAGAGGCATTTGACACGGGGATACTGAGCAGCTCTGGTTTCACACAATTACATGGTAAAGAATAAAAAAGGTAGATGAGACACCTATTTATTTAAACTAATCCACAAGGTTTAGGAGACAAGGTGGTTTTCTTTATTTCATATGTACAGCTCACCAACCATCACTGCTGGAGTGGAGTTTGAGGGTGGTCCCCTTAAATGGAGACTGTAGGGAGAACTTTGAGTAATTTTAGATGACTAAGTAAAGGTAATGATAGTGGTGAAACACAGCATATATTGCTTAAAGTGCACTTAGAATTTCATGTGAGCATGTATACAGAGTCTCTCACACATGCACACACACACACACACACACACACACACACACACACACACACACACACACACACACACACACACACACTTGCATACACACCTAGTATTCATTGAAAAATATCTGAAGTCAGAACTGTGACTTTAACGTTTTTGCTTTATAAAATGTCATCTTTAAATGTAACAGTGTTTTGGAGGCTGATAGCCTTACACCTACCTTTACCTTACTGGTTAGAATTTGGGGCAAATGACAACTTGAATTACTCTATCTATAGAACATCTGGCATCCTGTAAGGTTAGAAACTCTAGAAACATCATTTGCTACTGATGCTTTAGCATGTAGTAGTCTGTTGTAAATATATTCTTTTAATATGCAGGTTTGTATGTTTTGTTTGTCTGATGTTTTCTTTAGCATCATAACTGCCCTGTAAAACTTGACATTATGTGCAGATGTGTATACATTTTGGGCTGTCTGTTATTTTTTTTAGCATGTTAATGAATATAATTATGACAAACTGATGGACGATAAGGTTGCCTTACTTTTCCCAAACTAACTTTCAGTACTAGCAATAAGAATACACACCTAAAAGGTTTAAAATGTCTCTCTAGGTAAGCTGTTACCATTTGGTAAATTACCGAAAACTTCAGTAATTAAATCGATTCCATAAATCAATTCAGTGAATGAGATAAATAATATTGCTGTTTTATTTATAGTGGTAGCAGGGTAATAACATGAACTTTATATAAACCTGGGCATTTATATTGTGTCTTGGTAGTACAGAAGTAAATCAGTTAAAACCTCTAATGCAAATAGATTTTTAATACTTTTGTCTGGAAACACAGACTTGTGAATTGTTGCTTGTTGCTGTGGTACTCTGAAAGTGAAATAATGGAATTCTCCCAACGTGTTGATCACAGATAGCCTCATCCCTCTTAAGAGTTATGCTTCCAGTACTGAAGTGCAGTGGCAGGAATACTTTCCATAGGACAATAAATTGCACATCGGATAATGTTAGGGTTATCTGAGTCAGATGCAGACAAAAAGATTTTGCATTCCTAGTATAGGTCATCAAAAAATGGACTGCTCTGAGATGATACTTGCCCCTGCAAATTAGTTGTATTTCATAAATACAGACTTTAAGGGAATGATTCTTTTGTGGGACATTTGGGAATTTTGCCTTTCAACAACTTCCTTCTTTTGTGTCATCAAGTCACCAATTAAGTTATTTTGTGTCTAGCTCATGAAAAGAAGATTTATAGTTGTGGGGAAGTGCCGCTCTGATAGAGCAGATGACTAATGTAGCAGAACCTTATCATGGGGGTGACCTGAGTCACTAGAAACAATAATGCTACTGGCAAATCCTAATGTCCATGAATGAGTGAAAAATGAAATGATCTAAACAGAAATACTGTTAATATTTATTAAGCCATAATGTGTGACCAGTTCATGAAAATGTTTGTATTTGTTGCTCATCCTGGTTTCTGAAGAGGAGTTTGATAAATATGTCATATGAAATTCCCATAACAGTAAGTTTTTTTTTGTAAAAGAAAATTGCACTTAAAGTTTTCTGTTCCAAAAAGACAAATTATCAAAACAATGTAATGCTGCAAGCCTTTTTTCTGCTATAACCTTGATACATGTGCTGTTGAACTACAATTTTGTTCACCTAATGTGACCATGAACTGAATGGAATGCTATTATTTTTCATTTCAGACTTCTAAAAGAATGGCACTGTTCAGTGGAAATTTGTTTTCGGCTTCATGTTTTTCATTTATTTTTCTTGCAATTTCCTTTTTAATGACTTAAAAGAATAACTGTGCATTTTTTCTTGACTGGATTTTTAATAAAATTAATTAATGTGCAAGAGTAACACATAATCAACAAATACCTACCAAATGACACTGTGCCAAGCACCAGTATTATTCACTAATATTTAAAGGTACTTGATTACAGTAGCATTACTGCAGCCTTAAGACAATAATAATCTCTTGTGCAAAGCACTTCCTTGACAAGGAATCTGACTAGGATCTGCGGATAAGATGTTAAACTGAGGTCCTATCTGCTTGAGTCACTGGTAGCTCAGTTGGATATAAAAGATCCCCCTACACCTATCAAAAAAGTAGGGGAAGTTTCCTGATTCCCTGGCCAAATTTCACCTAGAACTACAAATAACACCTCAGGTCTTCCACGAAAAGAGACCAGCATTCTAGTGGGACTAAGTCAACAAAGGATAAATAAGTAAAAAAGATGAAGTGAGCACTGATTGTTTGCTCAAAGTATGAACATGAACAAATATTGGTCCTTCAGAGCCTTACGTGTTGTCAAACTCTGACATTAAAACACATATTACTTTTTCATTACCCTTAAACATTACTTTCAGTGCTTTATTTGTACTTCGTAGGTACATAGGGTTGTGTTGTTAATTTGATAGTATGAAGGTACATTGCTTTTACCATAGGGAATGATGATGCATTTATTTGCATTCGGTCTGAGATCATGATAAGACACCAGTTGTTGGTCTGTGCAAGACCCTCTTCAAGTATACTGACATAATATGAGGATTCAGTAATTGCACCCAGTTTACAGTTGTCAACCACAGCTCCTTAGTTTCGGCCTGAACATCTGAGAAGTATATACCAAACAGTAGGGGGCCTAACACTGACCCCTGTGGCACCCCAATAATGACAGGTATGCTGTTTGATGTGGGGTCACCCACTTTGATAGTGTGTGACTGGTTTGTGAGCTGGTTGGCAACTCATCTTACAGCAAAGGTGTTTGCATTCAGTTTGCTAAGTTTATAGGTAATGCCTGAGTATGGAATTGTGTCAAAAGCCTTTGTCAAGTTGAAGTATGCTGTGTGCACATATTTGCCCTTGTCAATGGCTTTTACACATTTTCAAAGAAATCCACCAGGTTTAACAGGCAGGATCTGTTCTTGATGAAGTCAAATTGGGTCAGATCTGGGGTTTGGAGGTTGCCTATGTCTTTATTTATGAGGTCCGTGAAGATACATTCCATGGCTTTACAGATGAGGTTGGTCAGACTTATGGGTTTATAATTCACTGGGTCTGTTGCTAAGACATCTTTGAGGAGGGGAATAACTGTTGCTGTTCTCCATTCCACCAGAACAAAGCCTGTGTTTAGGCTGTGATTGAATAGGGTACTTAATGGTGATGCTAATTCATGTTTTAGTTTGTTTAGAAGACAGCCTAGGATGCCATCTGGTCCTATAGAGGCTGTATTATTTTCCTTAGACAAGGCTTTAATAATGACCTGCTCTTCAGATATGTAGGGTGGTGTGGAAGATGAGGACAAGGTTTGTGATACGTTTGGAGGGGATAAAGGGTGATATTTTCACCAAATCTGTCCACTAGCAGGTTTGCTATCTCTGTGGGTTCAGTGTGTGTGATACCATCAGTCACTAGTTCGGCACATGCTTGGGTCCTACCTTTTAGGCTATGTACATAGCTGTAAAAGGCCTTATGGATATCCTTGGCTGTGATTGCTAAGTTTTTCTCAAAGTCACCCTTAGAGGATTTGACATGTTGTCTTATTTGTCTGTTGAATCTGAGGAGGGCGCTTCTACCATTGTTAGAGCCTCACCTTAGTTTTCTTAGACAGCAACTTTTTGTGTTTGTTGTAAAGGTTGTTGATGTTGGATGTCTGCCATGGTGGCTTTGTTTACTTGGAGCACTGGCTTTGATACTCTTTGGAACAGCCGAGTCTATACACTTATACACGTGATTGTACAGGGCTTTAGTGTAAGCTTTGGTGTAGTTACCACCACTTCTAGCTGGGGGTGGGGCTTGGAATGCATTTATACCTTCCCCTAGGAGGGCATAGCTTATTTGGTGAAGTTTTTTAGTCTGACTTCACCCTTTGTGAGTTCTGGTGTTAGTGCCAGTTCGAAGGTGACTGATTTGTAGTCAGATTTAACTTATATGAGTGTCCGACAGTTGTGGTGGTGCATCTGTTTGTCATGTTAGTGAGGACCAGATATAGTATGTTTGTTCCTCTTGTTGGGGTTTGAACAATTTGTTCCAGGGCATTTGAGTTAACAAAGTCAAGGAACTTTTGCAGTAGTGAGTTAGGGGTAGAGTAGATAATTGAAATCCCCCCTGACCAGAGTGTTTGTCAATATTTGGATTGCCTTCAGTTTGGTCAAGCAGGCCTCATGTGCACTATAGTCCATGGAGGGGGATATAAAACTAGCTATGACTTGAATGGGGGTCTTACCCACAGTAATCTGAACTTGGAGTAACTCCATGGAATTGTCCAGTCTAACTAGTTGGGAGGTGAATTTATCACTAATATAGAAAGAAACACAGCCTCCTTTGGTTCTCACATGCTTGTTTTGTGGTCTGAAGGTATGGAAGGCATTGTAGCCTTATTTGCAAGGCCAGGTACTCTCAGAGGCCTTGAACCAGGTTTCTCTGACTGCACAGACATCTACAGCCTCCAGTGATAGAAGTGCTCCCAAGGTGTGCAGTTTTTGGTTTAAGCTCCCAGCGTTTAGCAGCATAATCCTTATGTTGTTATGGTTGGCAATTTTCATGTCAGCAGTTTGGTGTTTGAGACCTTGCATAAAAAAGGCACTATGGGGGAGGCAAGATTCTTTGCTAGCAGCTGAAAGCCTAGTGGTGCCAGGTGCAGATAGTCTCTGGCAAAACCGCAAAGTTTGTTGACCATGTCATCCCAGGCTGACAGAAATTGGATCCCCTTTAAATGACACCAAAAACTAAGCCAATTATTGAAATAGATCATTTTTTGTTTATATTGTGGCATCAGTCTAGGTGAGGGTAATATACTGCTCAAGACTAGGGACATACCTGCCTGGGTGACATACTCAGGGAGCTCAATCATGTCTCTCTTCATATAGTCCAGTGAGCTACGTCTCAGGTCGTTCACTCCAACATAAGCTATGACAGCATCATAGTAGTACTTGTTGCTGAGAGACCTGAGTGCATGCGTGAGCTGACCATGACTTTCTGCTTATATAACCTCGTGACTGTGACATCTGTGTGTCTCACTATGGAGTCTCCAATGACAAGAAAATTTGTTTTTTGGCATTACGCCTTAACGGTTTGGTAGGTGAGACACTGGCGTTGCTGTGTCTTGGGTGCTGTGGGAACTGTGATATTTGTAGCAGTCCTTTGTTTTGGAGTTCTCTGATGTTTCAGTAAGTTTTTTGAGGAACCTCTGTGTATGTTGATTTATGTATTGGATGTGTACTATATGTATAAGTAGTGGTACTATGCGCATGAGTATGGTAGTTGAGTTGACAACCTCTACACTGTTTCTGTTTTGAGTGCTAGAGAGCAGGGATTCAAGATTCTTGGTATAGATACATCTCTCTCACTTTGTACTAGAGTGAGTTTTTAGTAGAGGGTTGTCAGTGTACATGAGGCAGTTGCTACACTGCCTTAGGTGACTGAAGTCAAGAAGGTTTGCAGGAGAAACAAGGATAGTTCAACTGTCCATAATGCTAGGTTTGAAGAACTGTTATCACAAAGGGGGTACTTTCACGTCTGATCTAGGAGGTGCTCTGTAGATGGGTATTTGTGGCTTGTGGTTTAATAGGTCACAGCTCACTATACTTCTTAGACCAGAGATGCACTAAAGTCATAGCTTCATAATGAGGTGGAGTATAGACATTAGTGGAAATGCCCACATTCATGCTAGCTTTATTTTTCATTGCTGAGCAGCTGAATTAGTGCTTTTCTCTTGCTGTGACAGCAGCGGTTTGAAAGTAATAATAATTTGATTCTGGCTCAGCCAAACCAGAAAGAGGTATAGACTACCATTCTATCCTCAAAAAGTGTAACTAAGAAATTAGAAAAATTGCTATAACAGTATAACAAAAAATAGCTTTTCATATTCCAAAGAGAGCAACATTGATGGTGTCCATAGGAAAGGAAAGAAGTAAAGACCCTTTCACAAAAACTCATTATAGTGAAAGAGACCATCCACTGAGGATATTCATGTCATGGCAGTAATAGAGATATATGAGCACTGGGGAGCACACCTGACAGAGCTGAGTAAAATAACATAATGTAATATAATATAATATAATATAATATAATATAATATAATATAATATAATATAATATAGTATTGTATAGTATAGTATAGTATAGTATAGTATTATATTATATTATATTATATTATATTATATTATATTATATTATATTATATTATATTATATTATATTATACTATACTATATAATGCAGGCAGCAGAAAACATCAAGTTTGCTATCTTTATACTTTAGTGTCCGATGGTTACCTTGTTCTGTTTCCTTTTCACTAGTCATCCATCTGTTCCTGCCACTCATGAATGCATCTGTGATCTTACATTTCACAGTTCTTTCTGGAAATCTTTTCCAATTGTCCAGTAATTTTTTGACGTACAGATTAAGTTTGTACCTTTAGTCTAGTAGTTGTGTCACCTACATGGTATATGTCATTCAGCTCAGACTAGACAAGGGGCCAGATTCAGGAAGCCTCCGTGTAAGAGTTATAACTCTTACACGGAGGCTGCAGTTAAACGGTGTGATGTCAGCATGTCATGCATATGCATGAGGTGCATGAGGCATGCTGAATCACACTAGTAACTCTTACACGGTCCATGTAAGAGAGTAGGGGGCGTGTCTGTAGGCTAAGCCGTGCAAGCGGGCACGCCCCCGGAAGACTAGAATGGCTGAAAGTAAACAGCCACGAGAGAGGCCATGGAAATGTGAATAAACACACTACACAACACATGCCCTGACAGACCATCAGTGTATAAAGTGAAGAGATGTTATAAAATTAAATTAAAACCTTTTTTTTTTTTTAAACCCCGTAAATGTTTGCTACTGTGTGCGCTCGTGTGCGTGGGTGTGCTACTAGCACAATTGCAGTTAGTGGAAAAGGATATAAGAACTAAATACGCAAAGTAAGCCAAAAAGTAATAGCTTAGCGGTAGAGTTGCTGGCCTAAGAGTAGGCAGGCAGGGTTCGAGCCCCCACAACAACCTTTTTTTTTTTTTGTAAATAATCACTAAAACGCCCCCTGACAGTATTGTACAAATGTAAAAGTATTCCCTTTTGTAAAATGCAATGAAATGGAGCATATATTTTGAAGTAACACAATAATAAAAATAGTCAGAAATGTACTCATAGCTAAGCTGCTGTGAGACAGACTGCCCGTAGCTGAGTAATGTTTAAAAAGCTGCAAACTGCATGCCCGTTGCTAAGCAACGGTTTAACAGGCTGAAACTGTTTGCAACTAGCTGTGCTGAGCTGAACATGTGTGTCACTAGCCAATTAAGGTTTACCCTAGCGCACACCATTTGCGCGTCGCTCCCACAAGCTAACTGCCAGTGCGCATGCGTTACCTCCGCGCAAACGAGCGCAGACCTGCTTTTAAGTGCTTAAAAGTGGTTTTGGCATGTTTGATTGACAGGTCTCAACTCATATCTGTCAGGAAAATCAAAAATCAGTTGTCAGATTCGAACCCAGGATACCATGCACTAGAGTCAAGGTACTAAACCACTAAGCCATGACAGCAATACCTAGAAATGCAGAAATAGCATATATATGGGATAAAATCCAGAATGGAGCATGATAAAGCATTTTCAGTGAAGTAGATACAAATCCAAAATGGCTAATCAGAGAAATGTGCGGGAAAAGGGGCATATATAAGCCCCATAGGTGGGAATACACAGCAGAAACGATTGTAGAACAGACCTGCAGTCAGAATGAGTGGAGTAGGTGAGGGACGTTGCTTGCGAGCACAGCGTTGGGGCGTTGAGGAGTCCAGATACATGGTCTGGCTCCTTGTCCATCATCACGAGGCCCAACTCATGCAGGGCCAGGTCTCATGGGGAGCGTATAGGGCAGAGGCATGGAACCAGTTGGCTCGTGATCTGACCAGTGCTACTGGCATTCCACGCACTGGTGAGCAGGTCCGTCACCACCATGCGGACCTGAAGTGACGCAAGGAAGACCAGTTGTCCGAATGGATCCAGGAGGCCCGGGATATGCCCAACGCCCCACTACTGAGTAAGTTACATTTTGCTTATGTATGTAAGGATTTCAACTGGCTGATACCATGGAGATGTGTAGTCCAATATTACTTCTTTCATATTACAGCTGCAGGTGTCCGCTCTGCGAACATGCGAGATGTATGGTCAGAGGCTGGTGCGGCTGCGCCACCATGCAGGTTAGTAACCCCACCCATTACTTGTAAATAAATATTGTACTGTAGCATGTATCAGAACACTGCAGTGTATTGATTAAAAGTAATATAATGTGCAAGCAGGAATTGTAAGTCTGCAGGTATGGCTGCAACAAGTTCATCAGTATGCAAGTGTAACTGGAAATATAATTGATAGAATTAAACAGTGCTGTAATACAGATGTCCCACCATGAATTAAATATAGTGTAACCTGCAGTAGTCCCAAGAGTACAGCTTTAGAATCTGAGGTAGTCATATGTGAGATATATCCCCTGTTGAAATGCTGAATCATGACAGAAGTGAGGCTGTTGGAAAGTGTTTGAATCACCACCAGTCTAACATGTGAACAAAGCCTAGAAGTACCAACCTGAACTGTGAAGTTGCAGGATGTGTGAGAGTGACAGAAAGAGTCATGTATGAATAAATAAAGAAGTAATAACCCCTGAATATAGTAGCTCCAGTGTGTTTCTACAGAACTAAATGCATGTGAGAAGTACATCTTAATATCCCAAACTGATTTCAGTGTGTCAGAATCTGGAATGTGTAGGCCAAAGTCTGTATGGTGATCACAGTATACAATTTGCAGATAGAATGAATGATTATCTGACAGACTAAACAGCCATAGTTGTCCCCTGTCCTGTCATCAAAGTGTAGCAGGATGATGTATCTGATCAGATTAAAAATAAGTAGGATAGTGATGTATTTGTAACAGGTGTAGCATGACAGTCAAATAAAGATTATTTGAAACATCAGCCTCAACTTAATTGTGTACCTATTACAAATGTAAATCAATGTGTAACATATGAATGTGTCATCTCTGTCTATCTCCACCCAACCCTATAATTCCATATAACAACACCCACTAAATAATGGTATGTGAACATTTCATTAATCATGGACATTTGTCCGTTTCAAAAATATATGCATGCCTGTTTGTGCATGTGCCCTGTTCATACCTGCAAATTTGATGGCCTGTTGCCATTAATCAACCCTGCATGTTGTTTGACTGTGTATTTCTGTTCAAATAATGCATGTGATATTGATATGCCCCATGTTCAATGGTGTTAATATCTGGGTGTTTGTTTGATGGGAATACCAATGCATGCTGTTACAACTAATCTGAATGGAATAAAATGCCACTAACCCAAACTAACATAACTACTCACAAACCTAGAACGCTTGGGAAGGCAGGTCCCAGCGGACCCACCTCTCCCACCTCAGCTGGCGACTGCACCTGGCACTAGTGCCCAGGCTGGACCCCCCCTCCGGTGGCCCTGTGCCACCTTTGGGTGGAAGCGCTGCAGGGGATGGGGCCCGTCCCCCCTCTGCAAGTGTGGCCGAAGGGGTCCATCCACTCACCCTCCAAGGTGTCCGGTCTGTGGTGCGAAGGGAGATCCAAGACTCTGTTCTTGGGCCCCTACGCCAGCTCGAGGCTCGTGTGGCACAGCTAACAGCCCCGGCCATTGCCCCGCCTACACAGCCCCCAGCACAGCCCCATCCTGGGCTGTGAAGGAACAGTGACAACTGCCTATGGGTGGGGATATCAGTTCCACTGTTGCCATCTGTGGGCTCATGCATCTCGGATATCCCAACCTCCGTCCCCGTCAATTTTGTAACCCCCACGTGTGTCATACACCGCCCTGTATGCCTTGTCTGTCTTGTCTGTTAACCTACCCAACCTACCTCCCCAGCTATACCGACTTCCTTCACCTGACATGCCACTCTCACCTGAAAAAAAGGGCACTCTGTACCCACAAAAAATTACGCCCCATACATAGCTGTCTATGTCGCACACATGTCTGCTTGACATTGAAACAGTTAATTACAATTGGCTCTACAACAAATATTAATGTTGTCCTGACACCTCTCTCAGGGGTGAAAGGTTTCCAATGTCTCACCAAAATACATGGAAATGCACAGCTGTTGCTGCCAAAGACATGGGCATCTATGGGCCTTACCTACATCCCTCCTGCAAATCCCACGCTTGTTTCCCTACTGTCTTACCCTCTTTGTGACCCCTTTTCACCACTTTCCTGTCACCCTTTTTTTTCTTTCAAAGAAATTAGCTGGTGTGCTTGTGTTAGCAGAGCTCACCGCCAGTGCACATGTGAGCTCAAGCAAAATGAGCGCAGACCTGGTTTAAAGTGCTTAAAAGTGCCTTTGTGGCACTTTGATTGACAGGTCCTGTACTCAGTTTGAAAGTTTGCAAAGAAAAAAAATTCCCACTGTCAGTCTCGAACCCAGGACCTTGGTAACATTAGTCTGTATGACCTACACTAAGCCATGCTTGCCTTACAAGAACACAGTGCTAAAATAAATATAACATGTAATAGTAAAAATCAGTATAAAAGCAATATAGGAGATGTACTATCTGAAGCATGTCAGGCAGAGTTTTAATGGCCAAATTACTTGATTCCCATACTAGGTCAGTGTTAACAGAAACAGCCCTGCTACTTGTTAGCTTGTACATAATAAAGTAAGGTAATGTACATATATGAAGGTACGTATATCTACACATACAGATATATAAATATATCTAAATACATATGAAATATAGTTGTAGGTGTCAGTATCCATACACACTCACTACAGGAAACAGTGAACATAAATGCAGCAACCTGAATCTGCAACACAGCCTGACCCCTGTGTGACCTACTTACCCTTCTAACTGCTTAAAGGTGGCCTCAGCACTTTGATTGACAGGCCCTGTACTCAGTTTGAAAGCTTGCAAATAAAAATAAATTCCCACTGTCAGTCTCAAACCCAGGACCTTGGTAACATTAGTCTGTATGACCCACCACTAAGCCATGCCTGCCTTACAAGAGCACAGTGCTAAAATAAATATAACATGTAATAGTAGGAATCAGTATAAAGGCAATATAAGAGGTGTACTATCCAAAGCATGTCAGGTAGAGTTTCAATGGCCAAATTACTGGATTCCCATACTAGTTCAGTGTTAACAGAAACAGCCCTGCTACTTGTTAGCTTGTACATAATAAAGTAAGGTAATGTACATATATGAAGGTATGTATAGCTACACATACATATATATAAATATATATTAATACATATGAAATATAGTTGTAGGTGTCAGTATCCATACACACTCACTACAGGAAACAGTGAAGATAAATGCAGCAACCAGAATCTGCAACACAGCCTGGCTCCTGTGAGACCTACTAACCCCTTTAACTGCTTAAAGGTGCCTCCAGCACTTTGATTGATAGGCCCTATACTCAAGTCAAAAGCAGAATATAAGCATACTAGTAGGCCCTACCACAAGACCATTGTAACACTAGTCTGTATGACCTACCACTAAGCCATGACTCTCATACAGGAATATAGTGCTAAATAAGTGGAACATGTAATAGTAGGAATGAAGATAAAGGCAATATAGTATGTCTACTACCCAAAGCATGTCAGGCAGACGTTTATAGTCCCAATTACTGGATTCCCATACTAGTGTAGTGTTAATAGAAACAGCCCTGCTAATTGTTAGCTTGTACCCAATAATGTCAGCTAATGTACATATATGAAAGTATGTATATGTACACAGATATATATATATTTATATAGCAATACATATGACATATAGTTGTAGGTGTCAGTATGCAGACACACTCACTACAGGGAACAGGCAAGAGAAATGCAGCAACCTGAATCTACAACACAGCATGAAGCATGGGAGATGTACTAACCTTCACACTCACAGAACACTGTCAACAGCATACCTGCATGGTCCACGCCCTACAATCTGAAAGGGCAACGCCTATCTCACATACCCTTTTATAGCAGTGTCCTGAAATCACAGTGAGACATGCAATCAGTACACACCTGGCTGCATGCAATTGGCAAATGCTGTCTTACAATTGGTGCAGAGGCCATCACATGGACCTATGCAGATACCTACAAAAGCATTGAGTACCCACACTACACTCATGCAATACATTCATTGCACAAAACCTACAGAGAAAGAGTGAGAGAGACAGAGAGAGAAACAAACAAATATAACGACAGCCAGCAGCAAAAGCAGCAGCAAGCAGCAAACAGAAAGCAGCAAGCAGCAAGCAGCAAGCAGCAAGGAGCAAGCAGCAACAAGCACCACTGGCACAGCAACAGCTGCCACAAACACAGGTAATGCAAAGTAGCAGGTTAATCCTGTGTATACTGTGACACCTCCAAATGTATCATAGTTCACTATCTATAGGTATGTCCATGAGATAGGTTGTGTGTACATAGTCCTGAAATATAAACATATGTAATATTGCTGTACATGTTGCCCATACTTAACACTTCCATAGCTTAGAACACAAGGCCAGTTGTGCATATGATGCAGTAGTTCCCAGGGTCAGTAGAGGTTCCTCCTCATTGGTGTGGGACCACTGTGTATGTATGGCACTGTTCAGGTACATATCCTGTAGTATGGCCAGGATTAATATCAGTCTGTCATGTGGTGCTATGTCCTCCAGGGGTGAATGTAGCACACATCCAGAGATACCATTTCGTAACAGTGATGCTATGTGTTCCGCAATGATGAAGGTGGCTCTCACCTGGACATGTGAGAGGATAGGGAGGTGACAGTCATCTGGGATAACTAATACCACATGTGTAGGAGAATGGGGGGGGGTACCTGCACCTAAACTGTCTGCAACAATGTTGCCAATATCTGTGCATTTGGTGAATGTGAAGCATCTTAACACTGCTGACCACAGATGCCTTGCTGTCATGTGAATCTGCCCTGTGCTGCAGTAGCCTCCTACTATTGTTATACAATATGCCTGTATCTGTACTCCACTGGACAGGATTAATAAGTGGTGTGTAGTTGTTCTGGGTTAGATATGTGTGTGCACAGTACATGCAGTATGTGGGATGTCTGTGGTAAGCATATGCAAAGGTGCTGGCGGTGTGTGTTGTGGCTTCCACTGGCCCAATGGGCTGCATGGATAGCATCACTGTCATAACTACTGAATAACTGTGTAATTAAATGCATACATAGCAAGGTAGTGTACTGTGCTTGTGGTGTTGTTTGGATTTGTAAATCCAGGCTGAGTAATGTGTGCACATCACAGGGTTGGGTTGGATGGCAACACACATCCAGTATGTAGGGATGAACACCCAGAATGTGTCAGACGTGTCGCCTGTGCAGAAGTATCCGCCATTACCTGTGCATCCCCACAACACACACACATGCAACATATGGCAGAAGTACTATAGCAGTACACACATGTTCATAGGTTCATACTAGACTATTTGCCCTAGGGCATTGGTAAGCCTAGTAGAATGTGTTTGTCTTCGCCACCCAATTACAAGTTATGCTGCTATGCCCTTGTCCGATG
Organism: Protopterus annectens; assembly: GCF_019279795.1. NCBI lineage: Eukaryota > Metazoa > Chordata > Ceratodontiformes > Protopteridae > Protopterus > Protopterus annectens. The sequence goes on from NC_056748.1 coordinate 303,110,572, forward strand.
TTAGTATACTGTGCCTCCGTCTAACAGTGACATAGAAGTGATACCTGGGGTACAACTATGATCTACATCCAGTCATCCAGATTCCTATGGAAGAGAGTCAATGAGGGACTCTGCCTAACCTGTAGTGTGAGCTCATTACAGAATGAAGGGAGCCTCTCGGTTAGGAATATGCCCCTCCAGCATGTCCATGTATGTCAGTGCTGAGGTCCAGCTCTCCTGAGCATGTGGCTGTATGGGACTCTGATTGCCTGAGGTGCAGCATGTTCATTACTGCTGGGTAGGACATGGCTGTATATGGCATGCACAGATTGCCTCTGAACAGGCAATAAGCCACTGAGTCCAGCTGGATTTACTTTACCTGGGCAGCATATGACATCTGTGTGAGCCATTGCATCCCCTTGATGAGGTACTGTTGTCCTGTACCAGTTGCTGTGGGTGTCTGGTTAGGTACATCCCAAAAGGTGCATTGTATGCAATTATAGGCTTGATGATGGATGTGTAAAGAGGCACAATGACCTCCACTGCCATACATGTGAATCCCTCATGATTAGCTGGGCTATATAACATGTCTCTCAATCCACATTGGCCATGTGGTTGACAAATGACAGACCGCTACCATGTTTCTTCCCCAGGTCCCCAACTACGTCTTCTGTACTCAATGGCCTAACACCTATGTTGTACTGTGCCACCAATGTGGAGGCGTGGGAATCTGCATTGAATACTGATACTCCCCCTCCTTTGTTCAAGTGTTGGGGCTGACAAGAATGGTAACAGCTATAACCTGGTAGTACTGGTGTGCTCCTGTGAAACCTGAAACAGGTTCATGTTAATGCACAGATATCGATGTCCAGAATGTCATGTAGGGTTTCGAGTGCGTGCATCCTTAGGTCTAGACTTCTGGTGTTGAGTAGCATCACTCTTACTTCCTCATCCTTTGTGATACAAATGGATGTAGGTTTGCCTTATGAGCCTTGCCTAATACAGGCACTATGGGTGTAGCAAGAGGCTCCGCCAAATTCCAATAGGACAGGGGCGACAGGTGCAAGCTGTCCCTAGCAAAGCATACCACCCCAAGATGGCAGGCATTGGCACACCTGTGAATGACACCAGTATGTCAGTCAATTGTTGGAAGGGATCATCGTGCCTTGATATTGTGGCATGGTTCTAGGTGAGGGTAGGATGCTACTCAAGGTCAGGGTCAAACTGTCTTGGGCTACGTGCTCAGAGAGCTCTGTACTGTCTCATGTCATGTAGTCCAGGGAGGAATGTGTCAGGCCATTCACACCAGCATGGACATTGACTGAGTCATACCTGTACTTGCCTTGGGGTTACCTGAGTGTTTGTGTTATGTGGCAGGTCATAGTGGCCGACAGGCTGCACACCGTGACCCTCACCTCGTTAAGCCTGGTGAACGTGATATTAGTGTGCCTGATGATAGAGGCACCTAGTACAGGTGTATGAGGTGTGTTGTTTACTGTTAATGGCTGTGAGTGTTCAGCACATTGTTCGTTTCCATGGTAGTGGTTGCATGGATGTCTGCTTAGGAGGTCTCTGCTGCATAGGCATAGCTGTGGTCCGAGCCTACAAGTATGTTCATGTGTGATCATGTGTTAGGTCCGCTGTTGTGGTAGGTCTATGTAAGACTGGAAGTGTAGTGTGTGGTCTCCTTGGCCACCTGACTGGTTATGGCGGTATTGAGTAGACAGAGCCTAGCCTCCAGTTTGGTATATGGTTGCATCACTCACATGACATTGAATTTGTTGTTAGGAGGAGGGGGTTGTCTGTGTACATGCATCTGTTCCAACATTGTCTCTGGAGTACCACACTCACCAGCTGGACTGGGGAGGGAACTGACAACTGACCTCTGGACATGCTAGAATACTATTCTGAATTCTGTAATAATTAATGATTGAAAACAAGGTCCAGTGGGGAGTGAGGGTGTACTGACATTACCTACAACTGCTGACTGATATAAAAGCGTCAGTGAGCAAGTGCCAGGTAACCTAAGTGCAATGTGTCACAATTAAGTAAATGCAACAATGAGAAGCAGTCACTTGCTGTCATGTGTAACATGGAAATACGTACAGTAAGCAATGCAGATATCAGTAGTGAGTCACAGACGTGTTGACAAGTTGTGTACTATGTGGAAGTAGCATACCAGTGAAATAACAAGCTAACAAATAACAAGCATATAAACAAAGGTAGATCCAGGAAGCCTGGATGCAGTGGTTGCTACAGCAAACAATGTGTAGCAATGTCAGTAAGATACAGCTCGGATATGCAGGCACTATAAACCTGAAACCAGATGTCCCCAGCTATGAATGGCAGAGTACAGCCTATTGTCACACACGAGTGCAGACCACAAACCTTGTTAATGTTAAATAACTGGCCTGAAGGCCAACTGCCCATACCAGAACTAATACACTTGTACACTGGGCCCTCAATCAGCAGTTCCCAACTTCAATGGATGAAAGATATGTGTCCTGCCACCACAGTGCTTGCCACCAACCTCCCTAATGTAAAACAACTGGTGTGAAGGCCAAGTGCTTAGTACAAATGACATAGAATGATAGCTACACTGTAATCAAGTTTTAACCAAGCAGTAATAAGTAGAAGTTAATACTCCCTGTATAGAATGTGTACCATGTATTGTTGAGATACTATGCTGATAACCTGTTTGTGTACCTTTCCAGCTTGACATGGCTCCAAAAAGGAACCCATCATATTCTGCTGCAGAGGATGACGTGATTCACCAGAGCCTGGTGCGTGACTATGCCATCCTGTTCTCACGCACCACCCAGAATCAGCAGGAGAGGTCTGCACTGTGGCAAAACCTTGTTAGCAGGATAAATGATGTTGGCATGCATGATAGGACATATGAGCAGGTGAGACATCACTGCAGTGATTTGATAAGAAATGTCCACCAGCGTGCTGCAGATATCCGCAGGCAACAGGTTGCCACAGGTGGGGGGGGTGGCCACACATCCCCCCCTCACCAGACAGGAGGGGCTACTGCTAAGTGTTGTGGATCCAGCCCCAGAACAACAACAGCAACACCCATGCATCATGATGGAGGTTGGATCCACACAGCAGCAAGACACCGCGTGCAGGTAAGATGCCATATTCATTTATTGTTATTACTCTTACATTTGTTGACCCAGATAGTCTAGCTGGATATATGTCCATTTTCAGTAGAGGCCTGTGGAGAAAAGCTCCACACATAACGTAATAAAGGCAGACAGACAAGTTGTTAATACAGACAGCCAACATGATAGAATTGTACACCAGCCTGTTAACTAAATCAACATACATGTAAGGAACTCAAACAGTTTAGAGTCATACACAATGTACCGTTGGTTTAAAAGCAATCCTACCTAAAGTATAACGGTTATGCAATAAGGCAAAAGCCAGATACATAATAGTTAGGGCTCAGAAGGGTAGAGAAGTAGAAGGAGTATGAAAGATACAATGATATGGAAGAGGCAGGAGTCAAGAAGGGAAGTGAGGAAAAGAAGGAAGACAGTCAAGAGGATGTGGGAGGGATGGGAGAAGTAGGTCAGAGCATAGAAGGACATCAAGGTGAAGGAAACAGGGTAGAAGCTAGTTTCTATGCACAATGAGGGGTTAAAGGTAAAGAGAGGGTAGGGAGAGGGACGTTAGCCTGTACTCCAAGAAGAACAAAGCCAGTGGTTTTGGAAGTACAGTTTGAGGTGTCGTTTGAAGAGAGGTAAGGGTGAGATTAGAGTTAACCCTGGTATGTACATATGACTGTTCTGTACACTGTTACTTCATGCACGCATAAGGTGTGCATGTGGTATGTATCTGTCATCATGATATATATACAGACATTATGTGCAGCTGATGTGTATAAGGGAACTAGTGTACTACTGTACTGTATCATGTGCAAAACAAATGGCACACATGTGCCCACTGACATTACTCTCTTCACACTTCCAGGCCCCTCCCATCTAGCAACGAGGCAGGCCATACATGCTGGTGAGTCTTTTTAACATTATCTGTAAAGCAATTTAGAAAACTAGGAAGAGTAGTGTAACTCTGTAGTAGACTTGCTGGTGACTGTGTTCACAATACCCGTAATACAGTTGTAGTAGATTGAGTAGTGTAACACGGTACTGATGTTTGTGTTTACTGTGGGGTGTGCATGTGTGCAAGCGTGCCTGTGCCCAAGTGTGCATGTGTGTTAGTGTCCATGAGTGCATGTGTCCATTTCTGAATGTGTGCATTAGTATTGAAATGCATCTCTGTCAAATATGTATGGAGACTGTAATCTGTGTTCCATGTTTTCCTCCTGTAGGTTCTGGTGCTGCTCTGGTGACCTGCAGCAGGGAACCTGAATCTTGTGCCCCAGGTACTGATGATGATGAAATGTCTGTAATGGTGCAGGAAGGTGTGTCTGGGTCCACCATTGGTCAGCCAATTGACAGTACACAGCTTTCAACTCCGTCAATGCGCACAGTCATCCTGCCATTACATCCTTTGTCACCATTGTCCCTAGGTGATGGACAGTCTGCAGTGGGCATAGATCAGGGTAATGTGGTACCTGTGGTACATGCATCCCCACAAGGCAGCCATGAGCAGGGGCCTCCAATGGTACCATGCAGACAGTCGCCCATGGGTTCTCATGGGGGCATCCGTGGCCGTACTGCCTCTGGCCGACGTGCCCAAGGAGGTATGTCAACCTCCACTATGTTTTGAACTGTCATGCAGGCACAGGCACGTATGGAAAGGTACACCAGACAGGGTCTGAGGGAGCTGAGAGAATGTCACACAGCCATGACAGATGGCATGCATGACGTTGCGAATGCTATCCGCAACTTCACAGATGTCGTTGACAGACGTTGTGGGGGCATAGAACAGCTGCTCCACAACCAGATGTCCATGGGCCAGGGCGATGGTGTGCGTTTGTGACGTCGACGTGGCCGTATGCCAGCAACAGCACCAGCTGGCAGTGGCCGCGGACGACAACAGGCCCACTCACGCACCTCAAGTGCCAGCACCAGCCCCAGCAATGCTGGGTCTGTGCTGTCATCAAGACGCCCCAGGAGACCACGTGCACGTGGCTCTGGACAGTCCCAACAGGGAACTGTGTCCAGTCAACACCCCCCGCTTCCGATGACAGTACCCAGTCTGGGTTAGTACCGGATACGGCCCGTAGCACCCTGCCAGGCACAGGTACCGTGTCCGTGCCCACAGACACTGATCTGGATGACCTGACAGGTGCAGTCTGTGGCTGTCCACAAAACCCTGTACATGGCAGCCATTATGTGGGACTGTGTGCGTGCTTACACACATGCAGAAACCTAACACCTAGGGCAAACACATACACACACACACTGCACCAACACCGTCCACCCTGTACTGCTGCCCCTCACAAACACACATACACACACATGTCAATTGGTGTTACCAGTGGCTGGCTTGGGCATACCTAACCCACACCCTGTGCATATGATGACACTGTGCCACCTCCTGCATACTACAACATCGGTGCAGGTAAAGGTAAACACGTTTCTGATGCACAGGGTGACTACATAGATGTGTATAAGTAGTAACATGTTGGTAACTGTTCACTGTTCCAGTATAATTGTGTGTATATCCCAGCAGTCCTGCTGCAGTAACTGTATGACTGTCCTCAATTGTTATATGCACCCATACTACTTACCAAAGTGTACCAGCTGCACACCATCACATGCTAACATTGACTATGGCAATGCGCATCTTGTGCTGTTATGTAGATTCAGCTATATGTAACTGTTCTGTCACACATGCATTTATACACACCCTGCTACCCACACACATGCACACGCTCACCTGCCATTCCCATTATTTATCACCCTACATGAGTAGCTGTTGATACATGACAGGTACACATTTGAGAAGTGCACTATGTTGTTTACTACTGGCGTCCCCTTCTCTACCTGTACCCACAGGGTGCAGGCAACCTCATCGGTTGAAAGATGTAATGTGCATCACGTACTGTAGTACCCTGATTGCCACATCAAACATGTTTCCCATATGGAAATGCACACACAGACACATCCCACATCCACACACTTGCCACATTCAGGCTTCAGAGCACTATCTAGGTATATTTGGGTACATGTGCGTGTTACAGTAGCATGTAACACTATACTGAGTACTGGCAGTTGTCTGTTGTCATGTTGTCTGTACAGAATAAAAGAATTGTTTGATTATCCTACTCCGTTTTGTGGACATTACTTGAAGAAGTGTTACCTTACATGTGTTATTGGTACCACCACCTTCTCTTTTGTAGTTTTGTTTGTATAGGGTGCTATCAACATCACTGCTTGTGAAGGGTAATGACCACCCTGCAGTGCATAGCCCCATGTGGCAAAAGCCACATCCCACCCCATCATTGTGCACACACACTAACCCCACCAACAGTAAAACACATACTTTCCATTTGCAAGATTCAAACCCATACCTAACTCTGCTAAATCCCTACTAACGCTGTACTTAGAGGGTGCTGACATCATCTGTGTGTAGGAGGATGGATGTGCACCCTGTAGTGTGTTCTCCCAGTTGTCAAAAGGCAGTTAACCCTCCCAGCATAGTGCACACACATAAACCCCACTCATACATTCCTTTTGCAGGATTCAAACCCCTACCTAACTACGTTATGACACTGGAGAAAGACGCATTAGCAGAGTGCGCTATGCGAATTACTGGAGGACTTTACTACAGGTAATATAGTTATACAGTCCTGACATCATCAGTGTTTCAAAAGGGGAATCTGCATCCTGTACTGTACTGTCACAGTTGCTAATAGGGACATTTCCAACACACACATCGATGTGTTTGAGGTTTGCATATGTGGGGGATCCAGTACTCCAGTGTGATGAGTATATGGTTTGATTGCAACAATGAGGGATATACTCCGAGTGGTGAGCTGTTTGTACTCATGGTTGTGATGATCAGGTCTAGTATATCTGCCCCTCTTGTGGGAAGGTTGGTTACCTGTTCCATAGCCAAAGAATGTATGATCTATGGGAACCCTAGAGCTTGGGTATTGTGGCTTGTGTAATGTTCACAGTCTATGTTTGGGTAGCTGACGTCACCCAGTATGATGGTGTTTGCAGAGTAATCTAAACTGTCCTGTGTCAGCATGAAGGCTGTGTGGGAGTCCTGGGTTTGAGAGGGTGCTGTAAGAGCTCCTCTGTGTCTCTTGCCATGTGGTCCAGGGAGGTACGTCTCAGGTTGTTTGCACCAGCATGGACAATGTCTGCCTCATAGCTGTACTTGCTGTGGAGTGACCTGTGTGCCTGTGTTATGTGGCACATGCTATCACCCGACAAGTAGCTAACTGTGACCCTCACCTTGCTCTGTCTGGAGGGCGGCACGTCTGTCAACTGCTCATGTCAAGCAAGTTCACACCCCTCATAAATGATGTGGAAACCTTCAAAGGCCCAAGGCCTGTTGACAATATGGACCAGACTTCAGATACCTCTATAAATTCATTCTATGGACACATTCAGGAATGCATGGATCATGAAGCCATATATGAAAGCATGACACAATTCTCCAAAGGCAGATGTCCTGGGTGCCGGACACCAGCCATAAACACACTATACAATAGAAGGATGACGCCACTACATGATACAACAACCTCCCAAAATGTGAAGGCACCACTGATGAGTATTGGAAGACAACTACAGGCACCCATATGATTGTCTAAGGCCATCTTTGAGAGAGGGTTCCACAAGCCACTGAGGATAATCACAAGGCTGCCTGTAGTTATGTTAGTAACCTGGGTGGTACTACCCAGATATGCTCAGAGGTAATCCAAGATGTCACACAAAATACAAAACATGCAGACATTGCCATCATCCTAGTGGGCAGGTTCAATGCTGCCTTCTCCCCCCACCACACCAAAAGGGCACATATGTCTCACGGCACAGTGCTGCCCCCCCTGACATCACAGATGCTCAGGTAAGAGATGCCCTTCCCAAAGCAATAAACACTGCATCAATGGGACCAGACAGTGTCCCAGGCTGTGTCCTACATGAACCACGAGAAGAGCTACACCCAGACATAACACCACTGTTCAATCCCAGCCTTAATACACGGTATGTGGCCAGAGAGTGGCATACAGCAACAGTGGTCCCTCAACATTCAGGTGGTGCCGTCACGGATCCTGGACACTACTCGACCCATATGTCTGACTAGCTTTGTCTGCAAAGCTATGGCAAGGATCATCATGAACCTCACATATCTAGATATTGTGGACCTACAGACATGTCACCATACACAGTTTGGCTTTGTCATTGGCAAATCCTGCCTCTCCAACCAGTTTGATTTCTTTGAAACAGTCACCAAGGCCACTGTCAAGGGGAAGGAGGTGTACACAGCCTACCTGACCCTTGCATAAACCTTGGATACAATACCCCAGTTGTGCATTCTAGGGAAGCTCACCAGTGTACATATTAACCCCTATGTCACTATGGGTATTGCACAGTGGCTCAAGGGCAGAACACACATGGTAGAATTGCTGGAGCCATGTCAGCCTCCAACCTGGTACAAGTGGTGTCCCACAAGGCACAGCCCTGGGAGCTGTCATCTTCATTATATATTTATCATAGGTACAGGCCAACATGGAAGTACTGTGGCTCAGCAAGTCTCAGGTGACTGCAAACCGGACACCATAATCAACTCACCAGCTAACACACGCACCCTCCAAAAGGGACTCTTGGAAACACACGACCTTTGCCACAGCCATGGCCTCAACGTGAATGACAGAAAGTGTATAGTCATCCCCTTTGTCAAACACAGAGTGACCACAACGTACCACATATGTGTTAATCCATTAAGTGCAGACGAAGGAATTATGGACCTTGGGGTACACAGGTTTATAGCATTCTACCATTTGACAACAACATGGACAAAGTGGTTAGGTAAGCATGTTATATGGGCCACATCATCATGGGATCCACATGTAGATCAGGGGTGGACATTGTGCCCCTTTACTCATCCCTCAGCATGCCCATAATTGACTATGATGAACCTGTCGGCATGCACCTTACCAGACACCTGCAGCAACTGGAGATACCACATATGTACCTCGACAAGGGGATCAAAGGGCTCAAACAGATGCCACATACTGACTGGTTAAAGTAACAGCAGCTCTACTCAGTGACATACTGCCTCTTCATAGGCAATCTGTGCCTGAATAGAAGGCCAGGTCATACCCTCAGTTAATGGCCATGCTGCATCTCAGAATATCCAGATCCCACCAGGATACACGCTGGAAATACTTGAACCTCAGGAGTGATATACACAGGACATGCTGGAGGGGCACATTTACAACTCAGAGGCTCCCTTCATTCCTGAATATTATCCCAATAGAGGTTAGGCAGACTGACTCAGTGACTATCTTCAAGAGTGATATTAATGACAGGATGTGACATTGTAGGGTTTCCCTGGGTATCACTTATGTGTCATTGTGAGACAGAGGCACAGTATACTAACCTTGGAAAAGGGCATAGCAAGACAGATTCACAATGCATGTTGAAAGGCACACACATTCTGGCTAGGTGGATACATGCCCTGGGCAGACATCCCTGTACGAACCTATGGACCTATGTATCTTTATCACCATTGTCCCTATGTGCTGTTAATCACCAATGTAATCTCAATACTATGGTAGCATGTGCAAAGGTCAGTTGTCAGTCACCTCTATGGTACAGTTGTGGAATATGCGTGTCATGTAGTAATGTCACAGCTGCCACATGTACACAGTCAACCCTATCCCCTACCCATGGATGTACATCACATGTATGAGATGGAAACACATGGCCAAACTGTGGACTAAGCACTCTGAACCCAGTACTGGCATAACCTGTCTGGTGGCATGAAATACTACAGTGACAGCAATACCAATCTGATGTGGACCTACACGGACAGCAATACAAGCATGGAAACACAACAGGTCAGTTGTGAAGCCTAAGGATAGCATCCTGCATGACTGGCAGACATCTCTGCAGCTGGCACACCGGCATACATTAGGCCTGCACACAGCACGCATAACACATAGCACACAAATCCTGTGTGTCAAACAAGCACAGTCTGTACAGCTATACAACACTACTGCCGCAGTTGTGTTAGGTACTTTTATTGTCCAGTACAGTGAGAGAATGCTCACCAGGCTGGAAAAGGTGTAGGTCACAGTGATATGCTCATGGGGCACTATGGTTAACCACATAACACAAACATACAAGTCAGTCAGATGCATGGACACATGACTCAGTCATTGTCCATGCCACCACAGCTGATGTGGGATGTCCCTCACTTGGATACATTATAGGGAACATGGAAGGGATCACTGAGCAAGTGACACAGGCTGGTAGACCCCTGACCTTGGTTGGCATCAGACCCTCACCAGGGATTCTGACAAATTACTGAATGCTAATGACTTAGTGTAGCTACAAAACCCTAGCTGAATGGTTCTTAGCATGCAGTCACTGCATTGCTATGGAATACTGTCTTACCACTCCCACAACAGGTGAAAACATGCAGCTCCTGTACATCAACAACATGTAGACTATATGCCCCAGACCAGGTGTGCATCCCTCACTACTAGGCTGATAGCATCTACATCTCACACTGTATGTACACATCCCACATGCTGCACCTGCACAGAAGACCACGGTCATAATGTTACTCTGTGCAAATACCATGTATTCACATGTGGCAGGCATCACACATGGTAACTATTGAAGGTCACAGGTACATATGTGTATTTGGTACACACATACATCATGTGTGCATTGCCATAACTGGTTTAATCAATGTCTTGCATTATTGTGAGTGACAACCCACACACATGGGCATTCTGTGTGTGCAAAACACACGTGGCATGTCTGTAATCAAAAGCCATACATAATTGTGATATCATTTAGAAAGGGGTATGTGCATCCTGTGGTGTGTTTTCCCAGTTGCCAAAAGGGATGTTTCTTTCATACACACTTACCCCCCTTCACACACACTTGCCACCTGCTGGATTTAAACCCCTACCTAACTATGTTATGACACGACAGATGGACGCATTAGCCGAGCGCGCTATTCGGATTACTGGGAAGTTTCCTTTCCCCTGATATACTTATAGGGTGCTGACATCATCAGAGTTTAGAAAGTGGAATGATCATCCTGTGGTGTATTTTCCCAGTTGCCAAAAGGGATGTTTCTTTCATACACACACACTTACCCTCCTTCGCACACACTTGCCACCTGCTGGATTCAAGCCCCTATCTAACTATGTTATGACACTACAGACGGACGCATTAGCAGAGCGCTCTATTCAGATTACTGGGAGGTTTCCTTTCCCCTGATATACTTATAGGGTGCTGACATCATCAGAGTTTAGAAAGTGGAATGATCATCCTGTGGTGTATTTTCCCAGTTGCCAAAAGGGATGTTTCTTTCTTACACACTTACCGCCCTTCACACACACTTGCCACCGGCTGGATTCAAACCCCTACCTAACTATGTTATGACACTACACACGGACGCATTAGCAGAGCACGCTATTCGGATTACTGAGGGATTCCTTTTCTCCAATATACTTATAGGGTGCTTACATGATCAGTGTCTAGAAAGGGGAATGAGCATCCTCTGGTGTGCTTTCCCAGTTGCTAGGAGTAACATTTGGACCAAGTGTGTGAGCATGCCCAGTTCAGCCTTCCCATGGCATGTTGTGTGAAAGATGTCTCATTTATCTAAGTGTGTGAGCATGCCCAGTGTGGGCTTTACATATGTTGAACTCTGCAGCCCATCACATTTGTGGATGAGTGTGACCTTAAACAAATACCTCCAGTTTATGGTTGTGTGTTCTGTGCCATGTTGTGTAGTTACTGTCCGAATGCTTTTTGTGTGAACAAAACAGGGAGTATACTGTGCCTGCAGGTTTTGCATGGGATACTTTGCACACAATTGTCAACATCCGTTCATACTGACCTAACACTGTAGCACTGTATAGTGTAGTGTTTCAGTACTTTCACTGTGGTGGTCAGTATCCTGGGCTTTAGTCCTATCACCGCTTTACATTTCCATAGTGTGCACAACAGCCTGGTTAGGGTCCAGTTGTGCACATCTGCACAAAGGCAGTGCCTCTACAGACCCTGGTAATTACTGCCCCATAAGCTTAACAAGTGTAGTCTGCAAATCTATGGAGAGGATCATAATTGAGCTCATAAACAAAGATATAGGGGACATGCAGACATTGTACCCATCCCATTTTGGCTTGGTCAGGGGCAGATCATGCCTTTTGTTCTGGGTTGACATCTTCAAATTGGTCACTTAGGCCATTGTTGGGGAAAGGCAGTCCATACAGCCTACCTTGGCCTTGCAAACACTTTCAACACAATACCCCACTCAGGTATTGTGGAAAACCCTAACAACTGAAATGTAAACCCATATGTCACAAGATGGGTTGCAAACTGGCTTAAGGACGGGACCCACAGGGTTAGAGTTGCTGGCACTATGTTAGACTCCAGGCTAGTCACAGGTGGTGTCACACAGGGCTCAGTCCTTGGCCCCCATTGTTTGTCATGTACTTCCCAGAAGTACAGGCCAACATGGGAGGACTTTGGCTGACAATGTTTGCAGATGACTGCACACTGGGGACCATGGTGGACAGTGCATCACACACGGATATCCTTCAGAAGGGACTCACAGTAACTGATAGCTGGTGCCAGGGCCATGGCCTGAAGTCAAAGTGCACAACATGTGTAGACATACCCTTCAGGAAAAGCAAGGTGACCCCAAGCTACCATATAGGTGGCAATCCTCTAAGCACAGAGGAGGTTATCATGGACCTGGGGACCCAGGTTGACAGTCGCCGTTCTTCTGAGACTCACATTGCTAAAGTGGCTAGAAAGACCTTCTACATTGCCCACCTGCTCAGGATGGGATTCACATCCGGATCTAGTGGGTCATTGTTCCCCTGTACTCTTCACGTATCAGACCGGTGATCGAGTCGAATGCCCTATTCTGGCTGTATGTCACCCAACATCTGCAGGAATTGCAGACACCCTGAATGTCCCCCACCTAAAGGATCAAGGAACCCCAACAGCTGTCATATGCTGCCAGATTGAAGACACTCCCACTCTATTCACTCACATACCGTCTGCTTAGAGGTGACATGTGCCTGACATGCGAGGCCATGTACAAACAGGGATTAATGGACATGCTCCACCTCAGAATCGGCAGATCCACCTGAACCACTAGTGCAGGTGACTTACACCTTAGCAGGGTTATATGTTGGACATATTGGAGGGATGAAGTTATCGCCCAGAGACTCCCTATGCTGTGTAATACAATCCCGGTCCATGTGAGGCAGAGCACCTTGCTGGCTGTGTTCAAGAGGTATCTTGACCTGTGGATGGAAGGTCATATGTTTAACCCGGGGATCGTCACGGTGTCACTGCTGGAGAGAGGCATGACACAATAATGGGCACAGTACTGTTTCCATATAAGGGGTGGTGTATGCCAATGAACTCTGTGCTAGGCTTATACCTGCCTTAGGGAAGATAGCCTAGTATAAACCTATGTACCCATGAACCTATCTGACCATGTTGCATTATGTTCAGATGTGAACTACTTACAACAGCCTCATCCAACATCAGTAGTGTATTCCACAACATGGGTGTACATTGGCGAACACTACCGATGTGCCCTAGGCCATTTCTAATGCTAGTCGGAGAGTGTGTTTGTCCATCAACACATTGTAAGTGAAGTTTGCCATGACATATGTCTTGTTTAGTATACTGTGCCTCTGTCTACCTGTGACATAACATTGATACCCAGGGTAAACCTCCCATCTCCCATGCACTCATTAGGATTCCTGTTAAGGGGACTCAACGAGTGTCTCTACGGACAACCTGTACTGGTAGTTTACTCATGTGTGGGGTGGCTTCTGTGTTTTGGATAATGCAGTACAGCCTGTCCTATATATGTCAGTGCTGGGGTTCAGGTCCCTCATGTGCATAGCTCCCTGCCATTCAGATTGTACAAGGTGCAGCATGTGCATTGATTCCAGCTTGGACATGGCTTTCTACATCAGGCACAGCTTGCATCTGGGTGGACAGCATGGCAGTGTGTGGAGCTGCACTCTGTTTAATCAGACTACACATTACATGTGTTCCAGCTCTGTCATACTGTCATACTCCTGGTGAGGTACTGTTGTGGACTTTACAGGTGCTGGATGTGTCTGCATGAGGTACACCCCACAGGGGCTGTTGTGGTCATTTCTAATGCTGATGAAAGATAACTGCAGAACCACAATGACCTCCCATTAGCTAGATGTCAGACAGCATGGACCATGCAATCACAAATAAAAACAGGACCCTCTCCGCAAAGGGAAAGTGTCCTGTCTGGTGGACCCCAGCCATAAACAAACTGTATGACAGATGACGGTTACTAATGCAAGACAGAGCTACATCTCCAAAAGGGGAAGACAGCTGTGATCAGCACTAGTAGAAAGCTACATTATCTCATAAAGACATGCAAGGTCAACTTGGGGACATAAATCACCAAAGACAATGAAGGTAACCACACTGATTTCTTCAGTTATGTCAGACACCTGGTTGTGAACCCTCGGATATGCTCAGAGTTGGTACACAACAACATATATTCCAGTGACCTGACAGATATTGGCAACATTCCGCGGACAGCTTCAGTGATTTACCCCTCCCTCACCCCCAAAGAAGATAGTTATCACTGCTGTATGTAACCTCACTGTCATCTTGGATGTCCATGTGAGAGCCACACTCAGCAAAGACAAGTACACAGCATCCATGGGACCTGCTGGTATCTCCAGTTGCATGCTATGTGAACTCCAGAAGGGGCTGGACCCGTTGATACAACTGCTATTTAACCTTAGTCTTGCTACAGGATATGTACCTGAACACTGGCGTACGGCAACACTGGTCCCACTCCACAGAGGAGATGCCTCCACAGACCATGGCAACTACCACCACACAAGCTTAACCAGCCTTGTCTTCAAAGATATGGGGGAAGTCATTATGGAGCTCTTACACAGACACATTACTGAACTGCGGACCCTTGTTCCCACCTATTTCAGCTTTGTACAGGGCAGATCCTGCCTTTTGCACCTAGTTGACTACTATGAAACTGTCAGTAGGGCCATTGATGAGGGCTACGCAGTCCACACAGCCTACCTGCACTTGGCTAAGGCCTGTGACACAATACCACACTCAGGCATCATAGCCAAGCTCAACAGCTGCCATATAACGGCACATGTCGCAGGATAGGTTGCAAAATGGCTAGGAAACAGAACCCATAAAGTCAACATTGCAGGTGCCTTGTCAGATTCGAAGCCAGTCACAGGTGGTGTCCCACAAGGATGTGTCCTGGACCCCTCTTAATTGGTATTTACTTTTCAGATGTGAAAGCAAACATAGGGGGGTTGTGGCTGACAAAGTTTGCAGATGACTGCAACCTAGGCACCATAGTGAATACATCAGCCGGCACACAAATACTACAGAATGCCGTCACAAAGGCAGATAGCTGGTGCCAGACGGATGGCCTGAAACTGAATGCAACTGATGTGTATTCATCCCCTTTGGGAGGAACAAAGTACCCACAGATCAATACATAGACAGCAACCCACTGAGCACAGACAACAAATCAGACACCTGGGGACACATGTAGATAGTGACATCTCTTTTGACACCCCTGTTGCCAAAGTGGTTAGGAAGACTTTCTATCTTGCCCACCTTATCATGGAGGGTTTTCCATCAAGATCATAGGAGGTCATTGTTCCACTATCTTTCTCCCTTATCAGGCCCATGATTGAATACAAAGCCCCATATGGTATGTACCTCACCCAGCAATTGCAACAGCTGGAGACACCCCAAAAGTACCTACCATGAAGATCAGGGTTCTTCAACACATGTCATATGCTTCCAGAATAGAGGAAATCCAGCTTTGTTCAGTGTCATACCGCATAATGACAGGTGACCTATGCCTGACATACAAGACCATGTCCAATCAGGATTTGGTGGACATGCTCCACTGCAAGCAATCCAAATCCACCAGAGCCATGAGAGCTGAGGATTTGAACCTCAGCACATACATGTATAGGACATGCTGGAGTGACAGAGTCATAACTCAGAGGCATCTCACATTCTAGCAGAGTATCCCAGTCCATGTTTGACAGAGTCCCTCACTGACTCTCTTCAGGAGACATCTGGACAACTGCATATGAGATGGAGGCACAGACTAGACAGAGGCACAGTCATGTTATTCAATTACGTAAGGGGGTCATACTATGTCACTACTAAGTCAGAGGCACAATCTTCAGAATCTATTCTGTACACTTATTACCAGTACAAGGGGTGGCAATAGCCACATCACTATGGCCAGGCTTATACATGCACTAGGGCAGATAGCCTAGTAGTAGACTATGACACTATGAAACACCGGTGTATGTGTAGCTATTGTCAATCAAACAGTATGATGTGGTTTGGGGGGCTTGATATCTCCCTGTATTCCAACATTGTTTTGTCTATTCCTTCTAGCATGTCTAGAGATCAGTTGCTAGTGTCCTCTCCTGCTCAGCTGGTGAACCTGGGAATATTGAGGCAATGTTACACTTGCCTCATGTACACTGACAACCCTCTCCTTCTGCCATAAAACACACATACATGTGAGAGATGCAACTATATAGCCAAAGTGGAGGCTGAGCTCTCTCAACATAGGACTAGCAAGACCAGAGAGAAGGTGAAGGTAACCACACACATCACAAATCCAGTCTCACATGGCACTATCACAACTTAAGATCATACACATAGACACACAGAGACATACTCGGAGGCTCTGATCAGGATTCTACCGGAATGGCAGTGGCCACCACAGCAGACACTCACACAACTGCCTCCACAGGGCACAGCACATGCAACACATTGACCACAGAGTCGGTGTGCCAAACAGTCACAGCCCTTAAGGCCAAAAACAATGCCAGACACACTTGTCTATGGTTACTCCATAGTCAGACACACTGACGTCCCGCTCACCAGATCGGGTACGGAGGAGGTCACAGTAAACTGCCTATCGGGCACTGGAATCCACCACATAATGCAAGCACTCAGGTCACTCAACTGCAAGTACAGGTCTGACCCAGTCATTATCCATGCTGGTGTGAACGACCTGAGATGTACCTCCCTGGACTACATGGAAAGAGACATAGAGGATCCCTCTGATTATGTAGGCCAGGCAGGTATGACCCTGACCTTCAGCAGTATCCTACCTTCACCAAGTATGATGCCACATAAACAGAGACAAGATGATCAGCTGTATTATTTTGCTTAGACTATGGTGTCATTCAAAAGGGGTCCAATGTTTGTCTGCCTGGGACAACATGCTGGACAGGCCACGGTGATTTGCAAGGGACGGCTTGCACCCGTCACCCCTGGGCTTCCGGATTTTGGATGATGCTCTTGCCACCCCCATTGTGCCTTTTTTATGCAAGATTCAGATTCTACACCTACCACCCTAGAACACAGTAAAGGAAGGACACTAAGGGTACTGCTGCTCAATGCCAGAGGTCTCAACCTCAAGCTGCACACACTCTATGCCCTTCTCAGTATGTAGCACATTGATGTCTGTGCTATGCCTGAAACCTGGTTCACAGCTTCTGACAGCACCCCGGCACTATCAGGTGTTACCTCATATCATGCATTCCGGCACCAGCAACCAGACAACACCAGGAAGGATGGTGGGTGTCCATATTCATCAAGAACACCCTCACCTCATTGTTGGTGGCAACACACGATGCATCGGAGACTATCCAGGTGCCAGTGACCGTAGGCAAGACTGCTCTGCAGTTTGTAGCATGTTACATGCCACCCTCTCATACTCAGGTACCTCACACAGCTATCCTGCAAACACTGAAGGGGATAAATGTATCCCCAAACACCATCCTACTGGGTGATTCCAACTATCCACATATAGACTGGGATCACTAATCATGCCACAACACTCTAACACAAAGGTTCCATGAGTTCATACACTGAAATGCCATGGAACAACTGGGCCCAATCCCCTCAAGTGGAGGCAACATACTAGAACTCATCATCACGAACATGGGGTCACACTGTTCAACACCAGAAGTATACCCATCATTGGTGAGATCAGATCATGGACTACTCTCAGTGGGAGTCCACATCCCACCCACACCCCAGATGGAAAAACAAACAGTGAAGACCTTCTCAAATGCCGACTTCACATTTCTAAGGACTAGTGTGGTCTCTTTCAAGGCCCTCAAGCCAGCGGACACCATTACCCAAGCCACTGTATCACTTAGAAATGCCTTCTACCAGCACCACCAGGACTGCATGGATCAGGCAATCCCAAACAAAACAAAGACTCTTTGTACCACAGGCAAGCATCCAGTCTGGTGGACCCTAGCCATAAACAAGCTCTACAACACAAGGAAGGAGCTACTACAAGATAGAGCGTAATCTGTAGGAGGGAAGACACCCCTGCTCATTGTAAGTAAAACACTGGGTTCCCCCATACAATCATCCGAGGCAAGTTTTGAGAGTAAACCCACTCAGGACTCAAGGGACACTCATGAGGCCTTTTTTGCCTATGTTTGAAACCTGGGAGGGAACTCCGAGATATGCTCAGAATTAGTTCGGAATGATGTAGATATCACTGCACCTACAGACATTGCCAACATACTGGCTAACAGGTTCATTGCAGATTCCTCCCCCCCCTCCCCCCAACTGGAGGGGTATCTACACCAGAGGATTGTAGCCCCCCAAACATCTCCAATGCTGGGGTGGGAACTGCTCTATCCAAGGCAGAAAACACTTTATCCATGGGACCAGATGGTGTCCCCAGTTGTGTGCTCCATGAACTCAATGAGTAATTACACCCGCAGTTAGGGCAGCTGTTTAATCTTAGCCTCATCTCAGGATATGTGCCCAAGGAGTGGCATATGGCAATGGTGGACCCACTTCACAAAGGAGGTGCCTCCACCAACCCCAGAAACTACCATCCCATCAGCTTGACAAGCCTGTTCTGCTAAGCTATGGAAAGGATCATAATGGGAATTATAAATGAAGACATAGGGGACTTGCAGATATTGGATACAATCCAGTTTGGCTTTGTCAAGGGCAGATCATGCCTTTTAAACTTGGTTGACTTTTTCAAAACAGTCACCCAGGCCATTGACGTGGGCAAGGCAGTCCACACAGCCTACCTTGACCTGGCAAAGGCTTTCGACACAATACCCCACTCAGGTATCATTGAAAACCTCACCAGCTTAATTGTGAACCCATACATCACAGCATGGGTTGCAAACTAGCTAAGTGACGGAACACACAGGGTCAAAGTTGCTGGTGCCATGTCACACTCCAGAGCTGTCACAAGTGGTGTCCCACAGGGCTCAGTCCTGGGCCCACATTTGTTCAGCATCTACTTTTCAGAAGTACGAGCAAACACAGGAGGATTATGGCTGACAAAGTTTGATGATGACTGCAAACTGGGAAGCATAGTTGGAAACCCATCTGACACAGACATCCTTCAGAAGGGTCTCATAGACACGGATGACTGGTGCCACAGCCATGACCTTACATTAAACACTAAACAATGCATAGCCATACCCTTCAGGAAGAACAGGGTTACCACTACTTCCCATCTAGGTGGCAATCCTCTAAGCACAGAGGAGGTTATCAGGGACCTGGGCACCCAGGTTGACAGTAACCTTTTGTTTGACACTCACATTGCCAGGGTAGTTTGGAAGGCCTTCTACATTGGCCACCTCATCATGCAGGGATTCACATCTAGATCAAGGGAGGTCATTGCTCCCTGTACTCATCACTCATCAGACCAATGATTGCATACAATGCCCCATTCAGATTGTATCTGACCCAACACCTCGCGGCAATTGGATGGGCCCACAAATTCCTCAACAGGAGGTGAAAGGGTCTCAAACATATTTCTTATGCTGCCCGACTGAAGGAATTCCAGCTGTATTCAGTCAGTTACCGTCTGCTCAGAGGTGACCTGTGCCTGACATACAAGGCTATGTCCAACCCAGAATTATTGAACATGCTTCACCTCAAGACCTCTACATCCATCAGAACTACAAGGGCAGGAGACCTAAACCTCAACACAGATATTAATAGGATGTGCTGGAGGGACAGATTCATCACCCAGAGAGTCCCTATGCTGTGGAACAACATCCTGGTACATGTGAGGCTGAGCACCTCACTGGCTTCGTTCAAGTGAGATCTTGACCAATGGATGGGAGATTGCAGGTATACCCCAGGGATAACCTCAGTATCACTGCTTGACAGAGGCACAGCAAAATAATGGGCATATTATCCATCAACTTGAAGGGGTGGCAGAAGCCACAAAACTCTGGGCTAGGCTTATTAATGCCCTAGGGCAGATAGCCTAGTATGAACCTATGCACATAGGCCTGGGGCAGTTCCTGATATTAGGACAGTGGTCTGCAGCAAGCTATATAGTAGTAGTCAGTTTTAGCCATTGGTTTTTGACCATGGCTATTCCATGTTGCTTCTTGTTGTGGTACAAACATGGGTGTGTGGTTATCCATGCTATTTATTGCTAGTCACCCTCATTTTGTATCTTGTTCCATGTTTTTGCACATGTACATCACTGTATGATGTGTGACCTGGTAGTGTCAGGGTGCTGATGTGGGCTTTGACCCTGTTTTCTATTACAGCACTGATATCTACATTCTCTATACTGTGTGTGTTTACACTGCACACATCTTGATGTTTATACTTCTGGCATTGGGTAGCATTACATCTAGGTTCCTATCCCTTGTGGTACCCATGATGTGGGTTTGTGTTTTTGTGGTTTATGATTCTTGAGGGTGGATGTTAGTTGGGGTCCTCAGGTGTGCATGTGGTACATGATATTACATTACTTAACACATGACATTCATGCCTCAGGTGGTGCTGCAGGGCCACCTCTGTCGGATACACATACTACACTCCCTGTACATGTTTGGCAGCAGGTTGTGTCATGTTAGGCATCCCTGTTACTGTATGAGTGAGTCAGAGCGGGTATCAGTCCCAGTGTTCCTACTGACCAAGCGTATGTGCTATGCGTTGCCTCTTTGCCAAGGTCAGGGCATACTGGGCACGCCTCCTTCTGCCTACTGGGACAAGGTCAGGTTGTTCCTCCTCCGAGTCACCCCTGCCTGTGGTGGCCTTGGCAATGGTGGGGGGATGTTTGGCCCAGCCCTGTGCTGGTCCTGCTGCAGCTGTTTCCGCAGGATCATATTATGTAGCATAGCACATATCATGATCATTTGGGTACATGTAGTTGGTGTGTACTGCAAGGCTCCACCAGATGTGTCCAGACACCGGAACCATGACTTGAGCAGCCCAAACACACGCTCTATGATATTACGTGTTTGTGCGTGTGCCTCATTATGGCATTCCTGTTCAGGTGTGTGTGCATTTCTGATGGGTGTCATCAGCCACGGCTCATGTGCATAACCTGCATCCCCCACTAGGTGTCCGTGTGGGAAGTCCCCATTGGCAAATGATTGGTACAGCTGCGTCAGATGCCAAATATGGGAATTGTGGTAGCTCCCAGGGCAGCCAGCACACACATTCATTATTATGCCCTGGGCATCACACACGACCTGGCAGTTGATGGAGGGGTATCCCTTGCGGTTAATGTAGGCTCTACCCCGCTCTCCTGCTGGTGCTTTGATGCGTATGTGCGTGCAGTCTATAGCACCCAGTACCTCAGGGTATTCCGCTATTTGCTGGAAGAGACGCATATTGCTGGCCAATACCTCACGGGCATTGGGGAAATATACATGATCACCGACATGTGCTGACATGGCATCCAGGAACTGGTGTAGTACCCTGGAGGATGATGCCTGTGATATCCCCATCATATCGCCAGTTGGTCTCTGGAAGGTACCTGTTGCTAGTATTCTTAGGCCAACACATACCTTGGTTTCCACTGGGATGGGTTCCCCTCTGTTGGTTCTGTGTGTGAGGCGTGGCCTGCACAGCTCAACAATCTGCTGCAGGAGCTCTCTGTCCACTCTATAGCGCTCTACTATCTCCAGCTCATGTAACCCATGGTAGGTGACCCTGGGCCTGTATACTCTTCTCCTTCTCCTCACTCTGGGTTGTCTGTCAGCATCTGCATTGTCACCACCCTCAGCAATTCGCCTATGCCTGATTATAATAGCTATGGCAGCCCCTAGCATTTCTGCTCTGAGTTCAGCTTTTTCAGTTTTCAATTCTGATAGCTTAGTTTCTGGCAGTATCTGTTGTGAGAAACAGCCTGCACTGCTCTTTGCAGTGTTTTAAGTGCTGGGTTGGGCTTCTAGTCTGCCTGTGTAATTGCCTGCTTCTAATTGTTTCCACCAATTAACTCCAGTAGTATCTTCTGGCAGTTTCCCTGGATTTTAGTTGTTTCCTGTTTCCTTTCTGTTTCCTGAGGGGGAGCAATGTGCACACCAGCTTAAACACGCGCACACATCTCTACACGGTGTTACACGCGCGCACACATCCTTACACGGAGTGAACTAGGCTGATTCATGCTAAAACGTGTGCACACTGCCTTACACACGTGCACGCCCGCGCAAACCGTTGTAAACAGTTTGCAACACGCTCCCACATGTTGAACCTGCCTCACACGCGCGCGCATGCACGTATTTCAAGAAACTTTGAGTGTAGGGATAGCGTATACCCTCAATTTCTTGACTTTCCTAGTGTTCTGTTGGGACACACCTCCCTCCCTGATGTCTGTCTGTCATCTGTTACCTTACATTGCCCTCCAATCTGGTACATTTATTGCTATCACCCCCCCCCCATGATGTCACCTACCTCTTACTCTGTTCCTCCCCGTCTCTAACTCTTACACTACTCAGACAGTGCTCATTACCTATGTGACAGTGTGATTCAGTATTGTAACCCTCATTTACATAGGATTGCCTAGTAATGACTAGTTACATGTCTTACACAGAGCTTCCCCCCCTTGACAACCACTAAACGGAGGCCATATTGTTTTGGTCTGCAAGTCCCTCCATTGACATTCAATGTAATACATAAATCCCACAATTGTGGGCTTATAAGCTTCAGTTTTCAGTTTTAGGTAGCGCACCCGTTTGCACGGGTGTGCTGCAGTTAAACCCAGAAATCCCGTGAAAAAAAAGTTATATAACTTATTTTTGCAACAGTTTTCATGCCAATGGCCACATATTTGGCCATTGGCATGCTTAATGCAACATATGCACCCTTTATTTGGAGCTGACATAGCTCCATTTTAATTTTGCAGAAATGTACTCAGTTGTCAGCTGAGTACATTTCTGCAGCTAACACGTCCGTTACACGGACTGGTTTCTGCTTCGTGGATCGCTCAGATACCTCATTTGCATATCTTTGAGCTGCAAATGAGGTATTGAGCATTTCCACGCCCAGTCCGTGTAAGAGACGTGTTAGCTGTCTCTTACACGGAGATTTGGGCTGTTCCTGAATCAGGAGGCTTACATGGAGGCTTACACTACTCTTGAACTCCGTGTAAGCCTTCCTGAATCTGGCCGAAGGTGTCATCTGGTCATGTTCAAGGCAGGGAATGTAAACTATTTGATCACCGTTTTCCAGTTTGTACCAGCAATTATTTCTATATTTTTGGGAAATTCTTTTTTTTACATCTGTATGATGGTGGAGTTGGCATATATAGGTTTTGGGGTGTAGGAGCCTTACCCCAACATGGTTCCTGTAAAAATGCTTTCTTTTTTTATTTATCCAGTCATGGT
This sequence comes from Protopterus annectens, assembly GCF_019279795.1. NCBI lineage: Eukaryota > Metazoa > Chordata > Ceratodontiformes > Protopteridae > Protopterus > Protopterus annectens. Next base: position 303,134,396 of record NC_056748.1, read on the forward strand.
CAGACATAATTTTTTTCTGGTTTTAACCTCATACAGATGTAACAATGTATTTTAGTAGAAGCCATCTTCATTTCCCTCAATCTTTGCTCTTTAAATGTACTCCCTGTGTTGTTATGACAATTACATTTATCCATATCATGTCTTCTCTTTCCAAGGGCAAAAGGGTCTACAACTCTCTAACTTTAACAATTTATTTACAAAATGATCTCCATTGAACATATGTGGTTTGGCTAGTACACTAAAAAATAAGCTAGAATCATGACCTCCATGCACTTCATAAAAATGTTCCACTATGGGACTGTCTAACTGTTTATTCCTAATATCACCCAAATGCTCCATAATACGAACCATGATCATACGTTTAGTTTAACCAATATACCATTTAGGAGGAAAACAACCACAATCTAAAATGTAAACCATTCCACAAGAACGGCAGTCAAACCTGTCAGTAATCACAAATGTTTTTGCCATTAATACTGGTCCCTGAATTATTTCTAACCCTAGAACATACTTTCCACTTTCCACATATAAACATATGTGCTTAAACATTAATAACCTCTTATTTTTAATACTAAGAATTTCCTTCAGATTTTCATACCTACCTTAAGAAAACATGAGCTTTTCCCATTACATGTCCCAATTCATTGTCATAAAAAACTATGGGCCATAAACTATCAACTAAATCCCTCAAAATAGGTGAGAAAGGGGAATATTTGGTAACAAACAATATATGTTCCCTCTCACACAAATTCCTATCCTTACCTCACCCACACGTTGCACTTCTACTCATCATACCAAATCTATCAGGAACACCCAATACTTTATTTCTAGCTCTCTCAATAGAGGCCAACGAAAATCGTTGTTCAAGCAAAAGAAAATCAGAAGTATGTTCAAAAATCCTTTTAAATTCACTGAAAGGAAGGGAATCTATAAGATGTGGAGGATGAGAACTACTAGCATGCAAAAGATTATTGACTGCTGTTTCTTTCCTATAGGGTTTATATTGTACTCTCCTTTTATTGTTCAGATACAATTCAATATCCAAAAATTGGATAGCATGCTTGTCAGTGATACCAGCAAATTTCAAACCAAAGGGGCTGTCATTGAGTAACCTAATAATACTCTCAAATTCCCTTTCATCACCTTTACATACAAAAATCAAATCATCAATGTAGTGTTGATATTTAATCACTGAATGCACAAAAAAAAATCCAAATTATACAAATAAACATTCTCAAAATAAGACACAAAAATAATGGTGTAAGCAGGGGCAAAATTAGGTCTTATAGCTGTGCCTTGCTTTTGTAAGAAAAACTCATTCCCAAATGTAAAATAATTATATGTTAAAGCAAATTCAAGTAGATTCACCAAAAAAGTGGTCCGTAGTCCTTCACCCAAAAACTTACTAACTGCTTCCCATCCCCATCTAATTTTAAGGGTCTATATGAGAACATCAAAGTTTCAAAACTTCGAATGTTCTAATATCAACCCCTATTCAGTGAAAGCTGAAAATAATGAAGCAACAGAAAAACAAATTTTTTACTAGGGAAAGAATTTGGTTGTCTGTTTCTGTTGCTTTGGTATTTTCAGCGCTGTGGTGGAAAGTTATGGGTCTGGTTTAGGTAAGTGTGCAATTGAGTGTGGGTTAGGTTAGTTAGGGTTAGGGTGCAGGTTAAGTATGTGTGCGATTGTGTGGACGTGAGGGTTAGGGTGGGTTGGGTGAGTTAGGGTTAGGGTGCGGGTTAGGTATGTGTGCGATTGTGTGGATGTGAGGGTTACGGAGGATTAGGTGAGTTAGGGTTAGGGTGCGGGTCATGTAAGTGTGCGATTGTGTGGACATGAAGGTTAAGGTGGGGTAGGTGAGTTAGGGTTAGGGCACGGGTGAGGTGAGTGTGCGATAGTGATGGACCTTAGGGTTAGGGTTTGGGTTAAGGTAAGTGGATAGTTAGTGGTGTGTGAATAATTTAGTGTAGGGTTAGGTGTAAGATTTTAGGTGTATTTGTGTGGATTGCTGTTTGTTTTGTGCGATTGTGTTGTGTGTATGTGGAACAGCGAATTTTTTCCCTAGGAAAAAAATCGCTGTTCTGTATGTTCGATGTTTTCAGCTTTCGTTTAATAGGGGTCGATATTAGAACATTCAAAGTTTTGAAACTTCGATGTTCTAATATAGACTTGATTTTAATGCTAGTGTATAAAGATTTTATATCCACAGTAGCCCGATAGAAATTGTCCTCCCATTGCATGTCTTTCATCATTTTACAATATTCATTAGTATCCTTAATATGTGAGGGAATTTTGGACAAAAATATTTTCAAATGACTATTCAAAAAAATCCCTACATGTTCCAAAAAAGATCCACAGCAAGATACAATGGGCCTACCCGGAGGTTCAGTTAAATGCTTGTGAATTTTAGGCAGGGCATAAAAACTCAGGTCCCATGGGAAAGGTATAAACAATTTCTTAACATCTTGTGTCATTAAAAAACCCAGTCTTTTACCCCTCTCCAGTATTTCTAACAGCAATTCATGAAATTGAGCAATAGGGTTATGAGTTAACTTTTCATGGTCATCTTTCTCAGATAACAAATCATAAACCGTCTTCAAATACTGAGATTTTGACATAATAACCCAATTTTCCCCTTTGTCATCTTGCAAAAATACATAATCAGTAATTTCTTCCTACAAATATTTCAAAGCAAACCATTCCTTTTTGTTCATATTAAACTTTTTATCTAGTTTCACAAACTTAAAGAACTCATGTTCACATTTTTTATGCAAAACAGCTTCAAAATTTACCAACACAGGAGACTTTTTATGGGGCATAAAATTACAAACATTGAGTAAATGAGGCACAGATAATTTCCAGTACCCGGTACAAAAACCACCATTTTCCCCCATCACCATGTATATCACATTCATATACAGAATCAGACAAATTAACATCATTTTCATATACAACATCAGCAAATTGATAGTCATAAATAGACACATCCAATAATGAATTGTCAGTGAGAGAGGTAAGATTCAAACCCCATCTGTCTGGCAATCAAATTCCTGCTGCGACATTTGGCTAAAAGCAGTGAGGATACTGGAATTTAACTTATTTAGCCCCTAAAGCAGCTTTGTCATTGAAGGTGTATTAACTCTCACAACCACAAGATAAATATACAGAGAGTTTATTTAACACAGCATTTTTTTGTTTAATTACAATTATCTTTAAGAAAATAGGCAGAAATGACATCCTCTGAGAACTGCACAAAGATGGCAGTGTCACAGATCACTACGAAGCATAAATCTAAAGAAATTCTGCATGCTTGCATAAACAAGGAACATGTGATAGTAGCTCTACGTGCAGCCAGAATGCAGCTGATTACACCTAGAGACAGCTAGGCTGGTGCTGTGTGTGTGCAGGATATACACAACTAATGAGCCATCCTATCCCTGGAGTAAGTCAAAACCTAACTGCAATTACAAAGACTGGATTTGGAGATAAAATGTCTGAAAGAATACAACAGCTGAAGGCAGAAGAGAGATAAATCAACAGAGAGAGAGAGAGAGAGAGAGAGAGAAGCCTGAGTGAGACACGATCTTCCTTTTCCAGGGGAACATGAAATACGTAGGAGAAAGCTGGATCATAGATGCCCGGTCAGTACCCTTCCCAAACCATGAAAAGGGGATGATTTTGATAGTTTTATTTGTGCATTTGAAAAAGTGTCTAATCAGTATCAAGTTGGGCAATGGGTGATTTTTTAACTCCTCTGCACATTGGGAGGACCATGTGTGTGTGGTTTCCAACCTTAGAGATGTTGACTGGTTAAATAACCCTAACATGACTCATGAAATATATAGAAAGAAATTCAGAGAGACAGCAGAAAGACAAATGCCAGTGTGAGAAAATATATATTGCAGAAATCAGCACTTACTTTCATAGATGAGTTTGTGTAGGTGAGGTCTCCACATCTGAAATTCTTGCAGATCTTTCGGTGAGAAAACAAGTACTTTTCCAGAAGACATGAGGATACAGTTGACAGATTAAGAGTATAACACTGCTGAGGAGATAGAGAAAAGGGATATCTATCTAGTTAAGACGTTACAACTGCATAGGAAGGGAGGTACCCAAGCCAGCACAAGCCATCACAGCAGGTTCTATAGGTAAAGTGGGAAGTCATAGAATCAATACATGCCAAGAATTTGAGGTTAGATGTTTTAAGTGTAACCATGAGTGGCACAGATCATTGCACAGTCCACTGAAGCAGGATGGGGAATAAAACTGTCTGGAAATGGCAAGAAAGGCAAGCAGCATGACAATGGAGGGTTGTTTGAAAAAAACACTGCATCAAACGAGATCTTTGCCAAGAAGGTCACAGCCTCAGACATAACTATTGCTAAGTCAGTGGTGACTGAAAAGGGACAATAATTGCTTGGGCAATCTACTCCTTCTACAGACTTGGGAGGGCACCTTTTCAGGAGCCATTAGTCAGAGTTTATCAGCAGAGAAGGGGTGATAAACAATTAAACATGTGACTGAGTATATCCCAGTAGTTATGCTTATAAATAATGACTTTTATAATGCAGTACTTTGTGTACTGCATTATAAAAGTCATTATTTATAAGCATAACTACTGGGATAACAGTTAGACGTTGCCCATTCAATTCTCAGTTAGAGCGTCTTCTGTGTAGCAACATGCATGAATGGGCGCTCCTTTGTTGAAGGTTGTGCGTTAGGCCCGTCAAGCCAGTATGTAAAAATCTATCTGCCAATCATTAGTGGACCGGAGTTCCGCTGTGGAGACCCCTAACCGGGAAAAGCCAAAAGACACAAACAAACAAACATAATGCAGTACTTTGTGTGCATGTGATGACAAGCAGCAAAGTGTGGAAACCAACATGTGGAAACAGCTGTAGAGGAAGACCACACAGCAACCTACATCTTCAACAAAAGCTGGTGATGTGGCTACTTTAGAGGGGGAGCCATAAGTCAAGGCAGCACTGTCAGAAAGTACTGTTTTTTCTTCAGAAGAGGAAGTTTTCACAAAGAAGTAGATGTGAAAAACTCAGCTTTCAGACCATAATTAACAAAATCCTGGGGGAGGTAGCCAAATGGGCTTCTTTTACTCAAGGGCAAGGGGTGTCCACATACTGAGATAAAGGAGTGATGTACAGAGAACAAATGACTGAAGGAGGGCTGGAGGAAGAAGTAATACAATTGCTTGTAGTAACTAGGGCCTACTGATGACAATTCTGGCTGTAGCCCACATTATTATCTTTTTCGGGCCATATGAGCATAATGTTTATTAAGATAAAGCTTATAAAGAATATGTATTGGTCAGATATTACAAAGGATACAGCAAGACCTGTGAGCAGGGCCAAAGGGTTGGCAAGGCCAGACATAAAGACAAAGCTGCAGTGATGTATTTGTCTGTTATTGAGGAGCCATTTAAGAGGATATCTACAGATATTCTGGAACCTCTTTGTACCCCGATTGTTTCAGTGTAATCACAAGATAGCTGTAAATGGGGCATTTTGAAAAACTTGAGCTTAGAGGTGTAAAAAGACCAGAATCCAACAGTGATATCAAAATGTAAAATCCTTGGATTGCTTTCAGCTGGTCTACTGTGTGTAAGAAAATACCTAATTTAATTACTCCTGGATCCTACAGAAATAAATAATAATCTAATACATTTTAAGATGAATCAGGTGCATCAGATAGTAAGCCCTAATTATGCTTTGGTGTGTCAACATCTACGTAAGTTGCTGCTTTGCAATTTTTTTGCAATCTGTCTGCATAATACCCTGGTAACTCATCAGTGTTATGCTACACCTAAAGAAATCCCAATCCCTCCATGCCATACGCTCCAGGGACCTAAACCTCATTACTACAATAAACAGAACAAGCTGGAGGGACAGGTTCCTAACCCAGAGACTTCCCATACTCTGGAACAAACGTCCCATTCACGTCAAGCAGAGTACTTCACTGGCCCTCTTTAAGAGAAATCTTGACGAGTGGATGGGCAATAGGAAGTTCATCCTGGGGATCACTTCAGTGGCCTTGCTTGACAGGGCCACTGGAAACTAACTTTGGGTGGCATGATACCAGGGAATCTTCTTGGGCTAGGCTTATATAGGCTCCAGGGCTGTTAGCCTAGTACACACCTATGAACCTATGAAGATGTATGTATTCTTTGAGTTAGAGTCATCCAGGTTATTATTCAGTTGGTATCAGTTAAAGATTTCCTTCTTAATATTATGTCTATGTAGTTAATTATTTTTTCTATTCTTTTCTCAAATGCATTTACCTCTAAATCTTTAATTTGTATCTGTATTGTCATTTTTCTTTTTAAGTATTTTTTATTAATTCCATTTACATATTTATTTGGTATTTATTTATTTATGTCTTATTCATTACTTGAAAAGAGGTTATTATTTAGTACAGTGGGTTGCCTAGCTGCTGCATCTGGCTTCAAAGTAGACTGCTCCACACATGGACATTTCTGTTCATTATTGTTACTATTTTGATATTATTAATCAAGAATGATACATTATCTACCAGATCCCAAGCAGATCTATAGTTATGTCATTTGGCACCTCTGGGTAGTTCACTCAAGGATAAAAAAGGGGTATTCCCATTTTTGAGCCCCTCCAAAAATATTAACTGTAGCAAGCTACATAAACTGATTGCTATAACTCTAAAATCAGCTTGATAAAGCTACTACAACCCAATGAGCACTTCAGATGTAACTGCAGTTGCAGTATTGGCATTTATTTATGGAGCTGCAATATCCTCCTTGTTTTATTAAACAATGCTGATGCTATACTCATATACTATTGGCATCTCCTCATCATGCTCCATAAAAGCTTGGTCCCAGGGCAGCCACTCTTCAACCTATCCTAGCTACAGCTCTGATGCCTATTTTAGTTTAAGCTAGTGGCAAGTCCTAGCCAGGATTAAAGCTGTGGGGAATTGGAGAATTCTACCAGCCTTCCTTGGGAATGAAATCTGTGGGAACAAAAGAATTCTATCAGCCTTCAATGGGAACTGTGTGGATGTGCATGTGTGTGTGTGTGTGTGTGTGTGTGTGTGTGTGTGTGTGTGTGTGTGTGTGTGTGTAAATAATTTATTTGGAAGACAGTCACTGTGGACAAGGGGTACTGGAAAGAGTGGGTAGTGAGAAAGGGGCCTTGGGTGCAAGGCCAAGGATGCAGCATTGCAAGTGTATGGTTCTTAGTCTGGGTTTAGCTATTTGAATATATAATCCAGTGGCCCAGTTTTATTTGGTGAACAGGTTAGTATATCAGCTTTTCATGCATATGTTCTACTTTTGACTATTGTGTGCCACTGGTGTGACTTAAGAACCCATTCCTCTGGTGGCCATCAGACCTATTTGGGCAGAGAGCTGGAACAAAGGAGCATAGTGCTTGTCCTTCACATATCCAGCATTACACCAGTTGGTAGTAGTAGGAGTTAAACCCACTCTGTTTGCAACTGAGTTCACACAGTGACACCATTTATGCTTGGTAGTTTATTTGTATAGTAACTGTGAATCTGACTGTAGTTTATTCTAAATGCAATTCTTAGAGACAGACATGTTGTTACCAAATATGTTTTATTCTATGAACAGGATAGCAGCACCCTGAGAATCACAAAAAATGAATCTAAATATGGCAGACTAATTGCTAGCTTATATAGACACATATAAAATGTAAAATCAGTAGTTCCTCAGCTCAGGTAGTTATTTTTGGATATTCTCTGTTTACAGTTATCTGTTACATTATCCAGTAAGCCTTTTCATCATACTTCTGCAGACTTTTCCATTTCTGAACAGATGTTTCTCATGCCTTCACATCCAGATTTCCTTATGGCTGACAATATTCTATAAAACAGAATATAACAATATTCCATTCACTTTTCTCTACAATTTTTCAATGTAATTAAGCAATGTCTCAACTGCAGCCTAGCAAACAAAGTATGGCAGTTGTTTTCTTATCTCAAAGATATGGCATGATGTCTGAAATAATTTCATAGAACACAATTATTCTTTCTATTCTAGCTTGAAAAAAAACAATGGCTGAAATAATTCTACTTGCAGAACTCTATTAATAATGAGATAAATTCTTATTTACTCATGAAAGATTGCACAGGAGATCAGTACCAGATCTGTGTCAGATAGCCATCTGACCATACTCATTTTCAGATTAGCACTGAGTAGTAACTCTGTGGGATATACAGGAGATGCAAGAAAAAATAAGCACCAAGTCAGACATGTGCCTATTGACTTGAGTTCCACCACTCACTCTTTGTTCACTAATTCATCATTATCAAGACTCTACACATAAAGTATAGCAAGGCTGGATTTATAAATGCTACAGCCACGAGCATTTCATAAGTCTCCCTCCCCAGCACAATAACAGTTTGATCAGTCATACCCATTGTGAACTATTAATTTCCTTGGTATGTAAAGAAATCTACAGCTTGCCAAACTATACTCAAATGATCTCCAATCTTATTTTATTATCTGTAATGATCCTACAATATTTGTATCTCACACATTCTCCCTTCTCCCACTGACAATAAATACATCTCTCTTTAAGCTAAGCTACCTTTAAAATCATGTCTGTTTATTTTCATATTAGGAAGATCATGATATAACCTCCATGAAGTTGCTGTATGTAAAGCAATTTGCATTAACTCTATAGCCACGTATACCTTCCCTGCTGCTCTCATTGCATTTTCACAAACCCGTTTACAGCTTGTCTTTTTCCTCTGGTTGTTCTGGCATACATTACGATCATGTCTTTTGTCACTGTCGTTTCTCTAAATAAAATCAGTACACCCTGTTGATGTGTTCTAAATTCCCATTTTTTTTACATCTGAAGCCTGATTTGTTACATATTGTATGCCATTGAGTACCCTTCTGTAATTGTTTTTTTCAGGTAGTCATATACTAATTTTGATAAATGTGTAAACCAAACATGTCACTTCATTTTCAGATTTTCAGGCTGTGTTAGTTGTGATGCTATACTGTAAAACCTGTTTAATCATATGCACATACTGTACACATTGTGAAAGCTGTCCGATAATCTAAACATACCATATTGGGCATTGAAACAGCTGTGTTTCCTTTTCATAGAATGCTAGCAAAATCTTGTTATGCTTTCAACTACTGATACCCTGATCTTCAAGAAAAGAGTCATTAAATTTGTTTTAATGAATGAGTCAGTATGACTATAAAATAAAATTATAGCCACTGTAACTGTCTCATGCTTTCTAAGTACCCCCCCCCCCACAGATGTATAGACATAAAAATGTAATCCAGGCCAACTTTATCTAATGTGTCCTATTCAATTCTATACGTAGTCTTACCCCTTTTTTACCTCATAGTTTCTAATGTTTTTTGATAATGAATTTTCCATCATTTTCACCTCAAAATTTTTATCCTGTAACTGGATCAGCTTTTCTTCCTTTGTCTTTAATTAGTCTTATTCTATTTAAATGATCCCTTAAAATGATTAAGGAATTACTATTAACACTTTACTGAACTTGTGCAGAAAAAAATCTGAAAATGAAATTTGCTTCTTAAATAAAATCATATCTATTATCTTGTAATTTCAGAAAAAATGTGAAAACCCACACATGCACATATGTAAAATAATCTGGTTACAGTTATAATATACTGGCTGCAATCAGTTTTAAACCATTGACAGTGTTTGTCGATTAACAACATCTACATGAATTAATATTTCTATATGTCTACCTATACATTCACTAATATTAAACATTTCTTGTAAATCTCAGTTTTTTTCTTATAAATTGTCAAGTAAAGCATAAAACATGGCTTGTAGTTTCCTGATATGTCAAACTTAAAATAAGACACCTCTGTTTGAATCCAGTATACCCTGGAAAACATCTAGTGCCTTATGTTTCTGTTGTTACTAGTTTGTCCTGAATCCAGCCCTAAATCTTTTGCTTAATATAATCTTAATACTTTACTTAGTTTTTACTGAAAACAAAAAACTTGTAGTCTTAAATATTTTAGCCACATATCAGCTTACTCTGGTTTATTTGTTTAGATCTTAACTATAGCTAATGGATAACAAAAACAACAGAAATGTCTTCCTATTAGACCCCTTTTGGCAGGATTCAGTAAACTCTGTGTAGGATCTGTGTAAAGCTTACACAGAGTAGATCCATGTGTATGTCCGCAAAGTGCTCTTGTCAACTCACAATTCATATTAATGATGTATAGCACACCTAAGTATGGTTTCACGGTGCATCCCAGTAATGTTGGCCATGAAACCTCGTAGGACAAAACGGATAATGAATCCATGTACATAAGAGCACCAACAGTCCACCCCCATAGCTCTCAACCTCTTGGACCAAGAAATCTGCACAAAGCCAGTAAATAAAGTGGGGCAAATCCTGAGAAAAAGGGACCTATAAATTTAGAAAGCTGACAGAATAAACTGGTATACATTAGCATGCATCTTCTGAAGAGTATGAAGTCTAAAACAAAAATGTCTATCATTATTTAGTTACATCCATCCCGAATGATTATGTCAAAACCACAAAGTTTATGAGTAACACCACAAAAATATAAGCCAAAACCTTGGTAAACCAGCTAGAAGTAGTTATATCTGTTATGTCTGGCTTTTCTGCCTTTTTTCATTGTTTTGTTCTCCATGTTTGTGCAATGTGCTGTGCCATTTGGAGATGCTTACCCATTAGCGCAGCAGGACCACCCATATATCAGATATGACCCAGACATCCAAAAATAGAAATCGGATGCTTTCAGTTAGTATTACTGGACACTGCTGTGCATTGTGCAAACCCGATAAGTGCTGCTGCCCTACACTCATACCATCACGTTAACAAGGAATACTAAAATACATTGATTGTGTAACTAATCCTATGATAAAATGTGTGAGTGTTGAACTGGAGTGCAGATGATCCTGGGCTCTAGTCCAATGTATTCAAACATTTCTTATACTGTTGTGACATTGCAGCTCATCCAAATAATGTGGTACTGCAAGGAAATAACCATGGAATTGTATTGGGTGACAGTTTTTGCTGATATATTTGAAAAAGGTGCGCATTGCTTAGCATTGTGCAAACATTGGGTTCAAACACAGGTGTATCATTCCAAGTATTTGTCTGTGTACAACCACATTATAAGTTCTGCAGTTTATGAACTTGTCACATCAGTTGTGTATGCACCATTGCACAATAATTCTTTAATGAAAAGAAAAGGGGAAGATATGAAAGTGGGGAAATAGGGAGCAAGCAGGGGGAAAGACAAAGTGAAAAGAAGGCAGGAATATGCAGGAGGGCTGTAGGTAAGAGTCATAGCTATCTATTTCTTCAACAGTAACAATTGGGCACATGTACAGATTTTTAGCTGAACTTAGAGATTGTCACTTCCAGAGAGGAAGGGGTGACAACAATATAATTGCATTGTGAAGCCAATTGAACCAAATTAGGTGTGTCAAGCAGACACATCTGCAAAATGGAGAGCTATATATGGGATCCTTTTTTTTGGGGGGGACAGTGCCCTTTTTTTTAAAGGAGAGAGTGGAATGTTGGGGAATGGACATAGGCAAGTCTGGGGCCAGTGATTTGGGAAGGTGAGGAAGCATTAGCAGACAGACAAGACATACAAGACAAGGACATGGTCGGTGAAGGACACAAGGTGGGAGTGAACACCATGGTTAGGGTGGGGGTTTGGGAATCGCAAGACAATGGACATCATGTTTGGTGACAGTGAGAATCAAGACTTCACCCACTGGACTGTCATCACTGTCACCTCACTTTGCCGATGACTAATGTGTCTGAAGTCTGCGTCACCTTGTTTTATTAAGGACAATGATGGAGAGCAGCATATACACTTGGCATACTCGTGCACCAACTGTGTGCCACACAATCCTACGCACCAAACTTGGCAGTTCAGCTCAGGTGACAAAATCACCCCCCCCTGCTCCCAGAAGGAACCACAGGCTTATCCTCTGGGGCAGAACTACCTGAGGGTCTAGGTAGTGCAGGGGTAGCATGGGGGTGCTGCTAGGTTGCAACCTAGAAGTGCTGGGCCTTGGTGCTGTAGCCAGTGGAGGGAGTGTAGGTGTTTCACAGGGAACTGTCTTACCCTGCTGTGCTGTAATAATAATAAATAAAATTAAAATTCAATAATGAAATAAACAACACAAAATAATGTACAAAATAACATCAAATAAAATTTCAATATAAAAATACAAAATAATATAATTACAAACAATCATACATAATAAATGAATATGTATTTAACAGCAAAACAATAGAAAATGATACATAATGAAACATAAGTAATAAAAATAATTATTATATTGGAAAATATGATTATATGCATAATCTAATAATAACAATACAAAAATAAAAAAATAAAAAAATAAAAAAGAAGAGAACCGGTGGGGTGAAAGAAAACAAGAAAGAACATTTGTAACCACACAGATAACAAACAAAGCTTTCTACAAATAATGTACTATATTCTGTTACATTTTATTTATAACAATAACAAATGCTAATAAATACCTATATTACATTGAATACTATCCTGTTGCTAACACAGACACACTATACTACAGATCAGATTGCATCCAGCAATCATTCATGCTTGCATATATTGAACATATGCATGTTGCATGTACAGTGCTTAGTGTTTACATTTGACAGCAGGCCATCTGAGGCACAAGTATAGATTTCTGCACTTCCACTCCTATCATTATGAATGCGTAACACTACTCAATTTTATTAATGGCAAGCTAAAACATTATTGCAAAGAGCTGGCCTTAAATTTGGGGAGTGTGTTATTTGAACTCAGAAGCAGAGACTAATGTTAATAGTGTACTTTCCATTTGGAATACAGCATAACGCAAACACTCTTTCCTTTTACACTTTATAGATACAGGTTCACTGTTATAATAACAATGACCTGCAGCATGCTCTTGGTGTCCCTGGTTTACAGGTCATAATTTAAATTGCAATATTTATGTCTACTTAAAGATGTACTGTATAGTTTGGAAGTGTGCTTTTCTAAATGAAAACCCCTGTGTACTCTTTAATGCTGGGCTGTTGTTTTACTAAACATCCTGATACGTGCATAATTTTGCTTTAAAACAGACAAATGCATACTCAATGTGATACAAGTGTTTAGCACAATAAGCTCTATTTACTCCTAATGTTAAAATAACAGTACTGTTTAGCAGCATACATATCGCTTCCGTCTCTTATCCTTCTCAATCTTCTCTCATAGGCTCGCACATTCAGTCTTCACTCTGTATTAGCTGTGGGAGAAAAAAAAATATTAAGTACAGCAATTATAAACAGATGCCGATGCCTCATCATTCAAGCAGTGCCTGCAAGTGATACTTCTACACTGTTCGCCAGTGTGGGTGATACCATTAACAATGAACAACCCCAGGCCAAACTATTCCATGCATCTGATTTGTAATCTGATCTATGATAGTGCTCCTGCAACAGCCGGGGTCTATAATCATTCACTAGGTGTCCAACAAACACTTTGGTCTCCTGCATACCCCACCTTTGAGAATGAAATCTCAGAACTTCACCCAGATGCCGATCATGTCAAATGCAGATGAAAACCAATTTATAATGACTTTTCCCACCAATTACAGTTATGACAGAAACTGAGAATGCAGAGCATTGGAATCTGCAATATTTGAAAATGGTGCACTCTGCTTAGCATCAAGCAAACATGGGCAACGTTTTTGTGCAATGGGAACATATTCAGAGTATTTAATCAATACAGATATTATCATATTAGTACATAAATGACAGTATTAGTGTGTCATTCATCTGGAATATACCTAGGATATAAGAAATAGTAGGTCAACTGCTATAACGGAGGGTGATAAGAATGTGAAGTGGGACACTATTGAAAAAAGGCAGATGTCTGCTGTATTAAAACCCAGGACCTTAACCATGGTAGTCTTACATTCAAAACTATTGCCAATAGATGGTTTTAAGAATACATCTGTATTTTTTATTACATTGCAATATAATGCAAGGATATATTAGTAAAATACAAATGGCGATCCTTGCATTACAGCTCGGGACCATGTGAACCTCAGTCCAACATTTAACACCTTCAGCCACAGGAGACGTTACAAAAAAATTAACTACATTAATATTTATCCTGAAGACATCACTGTTACACACTTCAGAAATTAACATAATACAAGTAATAAGAGGCAGAATAAAATATGTACACATAGTTCTAAAATCCAATCCACCATACAATGCACATACCAAACACAGGATGGGTGCCTTAACCCTGTGTTTTAAACATACACCTTTGTTGCAAGCAACAACAGGCAGCCAGCACAATTTCTCTCCACCTTTCAGAGCAAGGAATCTGTACAAAGGCACAAGAATAGGGTGACATAGGCTTTAAAAGAGGGCACTCTATAAATATTGGTCTTACTTAGGAAGTGGATAGAATAAGAGGTTATGCATAAGCATGAGTATTTTGCAGCATATGAAGTTTGAAACTCAGTTGTGTGCCATTATTTCCTGATATCGTTTTTCAGTGATTTGCCAATGATTTTCCAGAAAACCACAATTTTATGAGAAGAAGTCCAAATATATGAGTCCATTGTATGGATATCCTGTAATAATCTGTACAGGTGAGAGGAATTAATTTACAGTTGTACTAAAAGATTACCATGTTGTGTCCATTTATTGAAATGTATTACTTTTAAAATATTGCACATACTGAGTACACAACCCGTTATGATTTTTGCTCGCAAAAATACAGCACTATTGTACGTGTCTGTGTCCTGGTCATTCATTAGTCATTTTTCCAGTACATACTTCTGAACTGTATGTATTTCCACAGAATGACCAGATGTTTGCCACATGTTTTGGACCATTTATCATAACATTGTGGTTTTCTGGCAAATTACTGGCAAATCACTACTGATTGTAGTTAGAAATTAATGACAGACATTTGAGTTTCAGACTTCATACTCCATAAAAGTCAGGCTAATGCAAAACCTGTTATTCTCTCAACACTCTATGTCTTTCAGAGGAATATTTTAAAACTGTACACATTTTTGGGACTTTGTCCCACTTCTATATATCACATTATCTAGATTTCTTGCTCTAAGAGGTTGAGGGGTATAGTCCAGTAGTCTGGGATATACAGTGTATACAGCATTCAATATCATTGCATTTATAATGTCAAAGGATATTCACTGGGAATAATATATGCTTCTGCCAACTAAGGAAAAACAGGTTGGATTTTACAAGCAAACACTGGCTGCTCTTTTGGGAGTGTGGGAACAAAGATGTGTGTCTACTATGGCACTAACAAGAATGTGTTGGCCTGGTTCCTCTACATGTCTGGCATCCTGACTGTTGTATCATTTAGGTATGGTTGATAAATGCATCCCTAGGACAGTTGTATAGTAATTTATGAGGATGGCTTAGCCTCCTAGGTGCGGAGTTTGTGTGTTATGGCTTGTCTCATAGCCAAGACAAGGAGTTACTGAGCATGGCTATGTGTGCCTATAAACACATCTGCTGCTGTTTCCTCCTTTGAGCCATCATTGTCCTGTGGCTGTGGGACCCTGGCCTTGTTGGTAGGAAGTGTACCCCGTCCCCTTCATGATTCTGCTGCAGCTTGTTCACACTACCTTAACTTGGGTAGAATGGCAAATACAATGAACATTGAGTGACATGTCAGTGGATATTAATGGTGCCCTTGATCATGGGTATGTAGGACTGGCACTCTGACTGTGGCAGCTGAAAAAGATGATCTATGGCATTTCTGGTTGGACTGTGTGCCTCATTAAGGTATTCCTCTGTGTGTGTATGTGGGCATCTCTGATGGGTTCCCTCGCCGATGACACCAGTGCATTGCATGCATCCACAACTACATACGTGTTGGAGATGTAACCCATAGTACAGCTCTGGTGCATTTGGGGAATGTGGCTCATATATAAGTGGTGCTAAATGCAAGGGTTTACAGTACACACTTTCCAAATGATTCCTATGACATTACATATGACTTTGCAGTTATTTGAGTGATAGACAAATAAACAGCTTATGGTTAATCGAGAGCCTACCATGTTCCCAGGTGTTGTTCTCATGTGTACATGACTGTGATGTATAGCACACATTACTGGAGATTACTGCGATATATGTTATAATAGTGGCAGACTTTTGACCCTCTCCTCAAAACATATGTTAAAATATATGTGCTCTCTGACTTGTTGTAGCATAGCATGCAGGAATGTTTGGCAGGTCCAGGATGCTGATGCCTATGACACACCAAGCATGTCCCCTGGTAGCCTGTTAAGGGTACTACTGGATAACAGGATAACTTCAACACATACCTTATATTCCGCTGGGATGGCTTCCCTGCATTTTTCGCTGTACCTGACCCAAGACTGCCAGAGGTCCCACAGTTCCTTTAGTGTTGTTGGCTTGCTAAATCCTCACCCTCTCTGTCTATGTTTATTTGCAGCAGCAGCATCGGTTTCAGCCTATAGTATACACAAATGTCTACTAAATATAGCTACTACTTACAATCTGTCAGTGCTCACATTGTATCTGTACTCCACTATTTTCTCATGCTATATATAAGAAAGGGAATGGTTTCTACATTGATGCCTTATATCTTGTTGATTACGTCCACGGGATTGGTTGATTAGCTTGCAATACAGCTGTGTATGCTGCAATTAGCATTTCTGAAGGACAAATAAGGTCAGATGTAATCAATTAGTAATGTACGCCATTATAAAAAGGCAACTGTGTAGCTAGGCAAACCAATGTGGTTGAAAGTTATTTCTAAATCACTTAAACATTTATTTTGGAGCACTATATTGTGACAGAGGCATATTGTACTCCATCAGGTATGTATCCATGTTTTTAACTAAATAATTCATATATTGGAATGGACAGCCATGGTGGTGCAGCGGTTAGTGCTGTTGCCTCACAGCAAGAGGTTCTCTGGTTCAATCCACGGCAGGAGTGCCTTCTGTGCAGTGTCTGCATGTCCTCCCTGTGGTTGTGTGGGTTTCCTCCAGGTGCTCCGGTTTCCGCCCACATCCCAAAGACATGCTGTAGGTGGATTGGGCACTCTAAACTGGCCCTAGGTATGAGTGTGTGCATGTGTGTGTCTTCCGTGGAAGGTTGGGCGCTGGGCTGGCAACTCGACACCATAAAACTCTACTGCCAATCATGAGCAGACAGGTGATCCACTATGGTGACCCCTAACTGGGAAAAGCTGAAAGAAGAAGAATAATTCATATACTGGAATGTACTTAGGAATAATGTGAACTAAATCAGTAACCATTTGTTAGAACTGTACAGAGGACATTGGTGTGTTTTCCAGCCATTTGAGAGGTACTAAGGCTGTAGAGTAGGCCAAAGGTCTAATGCTGCATGATAACTATGCACACGTTTCATGGATATTTCCTTTGAGAGCACTTTTAACATCGCACTGTTGTTTAGTTAGCACATTTGTCCATTAGCCTGTTTTTTTGGGGGGGAGGGATGAGTTCCTGCTAAGGTACTGTTTTGAATGGACTGTTGTGTTTGCTGTGTGAGCATAAGTGAGTATCTGTTATGGCACAAGCAAGGATATGTTCCTCATGCTACTCTCATTTTTTGCAGCCACCATATTATTTGTTGACCACTATGGAATATTTGAATTGCAATCAACTATTGCATACTAATAGCCTTCCTGTATAGCTTTATCTGTACACAGTTTTTAATGATGTACTCCTTAAATGTGTTATCATTATTTTGTCTTTCAGGGAAAAAAAATGCCTGCCTGCTGTTGGCCACCATTCTCTGTTGCAGAGAATGACATTATAATCAATGCATTACACCAACATCATGCAGTCCTGCTGGACCAGTATGTCAGAATGTGCAGCTCTGTGTGATGAACTGTTATGAAATTTTAATTCTAGTGGCCAATACAATCTCACCTATGAGCAGGTGCGAGACAGAGCCACTGACAAGATTCATGCTGCAAGGACGCCTGCTGTTGAAGTTACACATGATCATTGGGTTACTGGTGGTGGGCCAACAGCAGAACAAGTTCTCACTGTCACTGAGGAATTTCTGGCAAACATTGCCACACAGGACAGCTCCCAACAGTCCATTAGCCAATACATTTTGGATGTGGGTGCCACTCCAGCATCTTAGGGGGAGCTTCCAGGTAGGCTTTGTTAGATCATCAGTCTAATAGTGTTGCCTTCATTCTGTAATACTGTATCTACTTTATATGTGTGTAAGGTTCTTTCTTGGTGTTGTTATTTTAGATGGCTACATTTTTAAGGTCATTTAGAGGTTGTCAGCCACATTCCTGTTAACATTGCATTGAGTGTAGATATAGAATATTACAAGTAGTACCCCCTGTTATACTGTTAAATGTGGTGCTGTTGCCATTACCTCTCCCTTTACTTGTATCAGGACTGTCAGGAATCCACACATATAGGGCTCCAGCAGTTGGTAAGCAGAATACATTTATGTTACTAATTAAGATATATGCCAACATATCTGCTAAAGTTTGATCTCAGGTCTGCTGTATGGATTGCTGTTCTGTTTGCATACTTGTCAACTGTACAGATATTTGCAGTATGCCCAGATGTTTGATTCATACCTGTGGCTGGTATGTAAGATCATAGTGATTGATTTGCAAACTATTGACAGCTCATTAAAGTTTTGAGATATTAAATAATGACAGAAATCCAAAATTCAGACTGCATACCCATAGGAAATGTCATGGCAAAGCTGTTATTGTATCAACTTTCTAGGTTTGTAAGGGCAATATGTCACAATAGTCCCTACTCTTGGGCCTTTGTTTACCGAGTATTCATGGCTTTGTCCACATATCTTGCTCTAAGAGGTTGAGAGGTATGAATGCCTGTAATAGTGACAGCAGTGTAAATTGATTAACATATATTACAGCATAGTAGTGCAGGTAATGATGTATTCCTGTTTTCCATCCTTTTATCACAGGTGAACATGGCAGTGGTTCTGTGTTCAGTACACCACCTGATGTCAGTGTCTCATCAGATCCTGATGATGATAGTGGTCAAAGTGTGACACAGCCGGGGGTTCAAAGACTGATTCTGACACAGAGGTTGAAATCTAGCAAACCCCTGGACATGGCCAGTATGCCTACACATACCCAGTCCACCGAAGCCATAGATAATGGATAGCTGGAGGGTGAGGACTTTGACCAGGGAAGCGTGGCTACTGTGGCTACAGTGACTGTTTGACACTGGCCATAGCCAAACTGTTGGTGAGGTGCCACACAGGCAGACTGATAGGGGGCTTGGAGGAGGCCTGCTCTCCCTCCCTAACCTGTTGCAGGTGTCATATCCTGTGTTACCAAAAATATGTTTAGGGCTCTGGGAGACACAGGCACATTGAGAAAGGAACTCCAGGAGAATGCTCAGGGTTATATATGCAGCACAGACTGACACCCTTGACCGCCTCCACTGTGTTGTTGATTTCCTGAATCATTTTAATGACATGTTGGAATGGGATATGTCTGTGAGGGGGCACAGATTATCTATCATAAAACACACATTGCCTGTGATGGAACTTCTGCTGTGAGGGGAGCATTAACCTCATGGGTGTAGGTCAGAAACTACATCTGCTGAGAACCAACATGGCCATGCCTGATTACACTCCCGTAGTGGCAGTACATCCACTGCTCTAGCAGGGAGTATGCTGTCCACACACAGATGTAACAGGCTATGGGGATGCAGTCCTGTGCATTCCCGTGAAGGAAGCACATCCAGCAGACATCAGTCACCTTCAGATAGTAGCACAGCATCTATCTTTGGGCATGGAGGTGCCAATGTAACTCCTGGCAGAGCCAGTTCTCATGTTTGGGGGCAGAGAAGATGAACTGTTAACTCTACCATGCACGGCTCACAGTTGTCCAACATACAGACACACAGGGCTAGCAATGAGCTTCATGCAGACACTCACACACTAGTGTCACATTGAGGGCACCTACATGCACACACGCAACATTTACATGGTCCATCTTGGCTGCTTCCCTTGTTTACTGACACACTCACCAACCTTTTGTGTCAGCCTAGGCCTCCTACACCTGCATATAACACCCTGTACAAGTGATGATAACTGTGCCACATCCCTCTCATCTGTCTTTTGGATTTAGGGATACTAAAGCTATGTGTCAGATGCACAGGGTGACTATTTATATTAATCTGACTGTATTACCTCCATTTGTGCTGTTGATCTGATAATTCTACCTGCCACTTAGATTGTACTTAGCCATTTAGACAGTTGCTATCATAATCATTAAAATTCTTCATACTTAATGCTTTTGTATGGGCTGTGAAGTCAAACAGTTATATGTGTGTCATTAATAAATCTCATGTTTTTTTTCTCTTTAAGGATTGTGTACTACATCCGTATGAGTGCACGTCCAAAGTTGACCCATCAGCACATGAGAAAAATCTTATCATAATGGTAATACAGTATAATACTCCTTTTTGCATGTATATGATGCCCCTGCATTGGCCCAATAATCAAGGAGCCTCAATTCTCACCAATGGCAACAGCTAGGGGGCACACACATTGGGAGGATGATAAGTACACACACAGTAAAGTGCAATTTTCCTTAAGAACATACTGAGATCACAATCAGTCTGGGGATTTTTTCTCCTTCTTTCTCCAGATCACCAATAAGACTGCCCACTGGCACAGCTATAGGTTTGAGATCTTAGCTGAGTGGCCAAACCAAAACCATCAGCACCCTCTCTGTCCAACCAGTGCTTCATGTACCTGGAAAGTAGCTGACACACACACTCTTTGAGATTTGATTTATATACAAACACACACACACACACACACACACACACTTGGGAAAGGCTGGCACAGGTTTACTAGCTATGACCCCTTCTGCCAGACTATAAGGTAGTTTCCACTGCCACTAACCCCTAATTATCAGCTACTATAAGGCCCTTACAAAGGCTGTCCAATCTTATTGTGTAATGTTACTATTAGCCAAATGGTAGTCTGACCAAAATTTGCAAAGCTATTTAGGAGTGGCTTG
Organism: Protopterus annectens; assembly: GCF_019279795.1. Taxonomy (NCBI): domain Eukaryota; kingdom Metazoa; phylum Chordata; order Ceratodontiformes; family Protopteridae; genus Protopterus; species Protopterus annectens. The sequence goes on from NC_056748.1 coordinate 303,155,490, forward strand.
TACAGTGTCACCAAATACATATGCAAGTACTCTAAGAGATGAAATATGTCTCACAGATATCAGCCACAAAGATAGGTTTAAATATATTTAATAATAAATAATAAAAGAACAAGACATTACTCAGTAAAATCAACACAGTAACTTCAAAGTTCAAAATCACAGGAAATATTTAAAAACAGCATTGCAGGACAGTCTCAAATAAATACAGAAAACATCTAAACTAATTCTTACTAAATTCTTATCTATATCTAAGAGAGATACTGTGCCCTAAAATCTTACTTACAACAAGGCAACTACAGATAATGATGATGAGTGGATGTTCTTGCCAGGTCTAAGACAACATACAAAATGCACAGTCTCTCTCCGAGAGAGTTCCTAAATCAGTATCAAATATTACTGCTGGTTTTGCTTGGATGACATCACTTTCTGTCACCTGGCTTCATTTCCTAGACTAAAACAGAAACTAACAGAATTTAACATTTCTGTGTTAAAAATACATATCTCTCAGATGTTTGCTCAGAACTGAAAGTCATAAAACAATAAAATGCTTTTATATTGGAAACCTAGTAATTATTTTTCTTTTAAGACAATACAAAATCTTCTAGCTCTAGACATTGCGTCTGCTACGGAACTGAAACAGAGATATAACATATTTTGTTTATGGCCCAGCTATAAAGTAACTTAACCTCAACTATTCTTAAGTTTTGCTGGTTAATCTTATATGTTCCAGCAGTGTATACTGTGGATACATCTTAGCTCAGTACATAACATACAGTTCTATATAAACCATATCAATATTCACAAATGACATACAATTATTTACAAAATTCCAGATAGCTAGACTGGCAATATTTCCCTATATCACACCCCTCCCCTGAAAACGTAAGCTAGTTTTTCAAGTTACCGATGAGAAATGTTGCTTGAGAGGGTTGAGCCTATCTGGGAATACCTTACCCCATTCCCTGTCTTGACAGCCCATCTGCATTGGCACTGCTAACCCCACTGTGGTGCTGCACTGTCATATCATATGCTTACAACCCTAGGCTCAACCTTAGTAACTTGGCATTTTGCTGGCTGGCTCAATGTAGCCATATTAAGGGATTGTGGTCTCCAACTACAGTGAATTTCCTTCCATACAGATAAGGCTGAAGTTTCTGCATTGCCCACACTATGGCTAGACATTCCTTTTCTACAACTGCATAGAATTCCATCCTGGGTTGGAGCCTATGACTGAGATATACCACTGGGTTCTCTTCTTCCTCTGAGGAAACTTGGCTGAGTACATCCCCCACTCCATGGGTTGAAGCATCCACCCGCACAACAAATTATTTGCTGTAATCTGGACTGGATAACACAGTGGGTCCTCCCAAAGGTCCTTTACACTTATGGAATGCCTGCTTACATGCTGGGGTCCACACTACCTTATCTGGTCTGTTTTTCCTTGTCAGCTATGTGAGGGAAGCAGCTATGTTACTATAATTGGGGACAAACTTTCTGTAGTACCCTGCTGTCCCTAAGAATGCCCTCACCTGATTTTTGGTAACAGGGGCAGGCCATGCCTGAATGGCTTCCACTTTGGCAGGTTCTAGCCTGATCATAGCACTCCCCACTCTATGTCTTAGGTAGGAGACCTCTGCCATACCCACCTGACATTTGCTGGGTTTAGTGGTCAGTCCTGCCATCTACAGTTTGCCCAGCACCTCCCTGACATTCTGAAAGTGCTCTTGCCAAAAGGAGTCACAAAGGCTGACCTCTGTCTAGCACTGGGAGTCAAGGCCACCTACCAGTAACCCTTGGTAAGATCAGTGGTTGTAAGATACTTAGCCCTACCCAGCTACTATAGGGTTTCATCTGTCCTACACTTGGAAAAGCATCTGACTCTGTGTGACTACTTAATTTCCTGTAGTTTACACAGAACCTCGTGTTGCCATACTTCTTTGGTACCAGCACCACTGGGGAGGCCCAAGGACTGCTGGATTTCTGGATTACCCATAGTTCTAACATTTCCTGTATCTCCTCCCTCATAGTCTGTTTGACTCTCTCAGGCACCTAATAAGGGGGCTGCATAATAGGCCTTTGGGGACCTGCATCCACATGGTACTGCACCAGGTGGGTGCACCCTGATTTTCCAGTGAACATGTCCCCAAATTCCTGTAATACTGCTCAGATTTCTTGAACCTGGGTAGGGGATAGCTGCTGGGACATTGCTACCCCTTCCACTGAGGTGTCAGTCCGAGCATCACTGAGAAGATCAGTCACCAGATCTCCCTCAGATGCCTCCTGCCATCCACTGCAAATACTCAGCACAAGGACCTCCCTATCATGGTATGGTTTCAGCATGTTAACATGGTACCATTTGTGCCTCTGCCTCCTACCTAGCAGTTCTACCATGTAGTTAACATCACCGACTTTACATACCACTTTGTAGGGTCCCTCCCAAGCTGCCTGCAACTTGTTGTGTCTGACAGGAATGAGAACCATTACCTGCTGCCCTACAGCATACTCTCTAGCTCAAGCATTCCTGTCATACCAGACCTTTTTCTGCTGTTGGGCTTCTGCCAGGTTCTCCTGGGCCAATCCCATAAGTTCCCTGAGTCTTGTCCTGAGGTTTACGACATGTGCCAGAACAGACTCCTTGTGGGATTCACACTCACCCTCCAACTCATCTCGAATCAAATCTAGAGGTCTCATCATCCTATGCCAATAGAGAAACTCAAAGGGTGAAAAACCTGTGGATTCCTGGGGAACCTCTCTGTAAGCAAACAACAGATTGAGCAAATATTTGTCCCACTCCCTCTTAAATTGGTCTGCAAATGCCCATAGCATTGTCTTGAGTGTAGTGTTTAACCTCTCAACAAGACCATTAGTTTGGGATGTAAGGTGGTGGTCATTAAGTGCTTCACCCCACAGTACTTCCACAGACAAGACAGCAAGTCTGACATGAAACTGACACCTCTGTCAGTCAGTATTTCTTTTGGGAAGCCTAGCCTACTGTAAATCGCTAACAAAGCATTTGCCACCTTTTCTGCTTCAATGGAAGACAGACCCACTGCCTCAGGGTATCTGGTAGCATAATCTACTACCAATAGGATATACTTTTTCCTCTGTTGAACTTGGGGTACTCAGAGGTCCCACAATATTCATAGCTACCCTCTGAAATGGCTGCTCAATCTCAGGCAAAGGCAACAAAGGTGCTTTCACCTTGTCTCCTGCCTTACCTAACTTTTGGCACTGCTCACAGGTCCTGCAGTACCCTGTTACATCTCTGCAAATCCTAGGCCAATAAAAGTTCTACATAATGCATCTCTTTGTATGTTTTATGCCCATATGACCTGCAAAGGGAATATCTTGAGCTATAGCTAGAAGTGCCAGAAGGCAGGCTCTGGGCACTACCAACTGCTGCATTCTCTCATCTTCTTGCCCTCCCTCAAGGGTCCACTCTCTATATAGTAACCCTTTGACCCAGTATACAGATTCCCCCTTCCTTCAGAATCAGGTGCCTCACTAGCTACCTCCCTCAGGCCTTGTTGTAATGTAGGGTCTGAGAGCTGAGCCTGTCTCAACTCTCTCTTAGTAACCCTTCCCAGCACCCCTTCCACAGGAGGTCTGGTATTCTCTGACAGCGGTGCCTCACTGTCAGCCTGGTTACTACTACTCACCTCTGCCTTTGCAGTCCCTTTGTCCAAGGGAACATCAGTACCCACAAGCAGCTGTGGTTCACCTTCAGTCTCACTGCTACAGGATAGCTCCCTCCCTGAAGTAAACACCTCATCAGTCCTGGCTGCAAATGTGCAGTCTGCCTGGGTCTCCCCCAGGCTACAAGACCCACATGCTTGTCTCCAAGCCTGACTGCATGTAACTACATGCACACAGAGTACTGCATTATTAGAATCATTCCCTATAAGGACATCTGCAGGGATATCCTCAAACACACCTATTTGCTGGCTTCCTTTTCCACCCTCCTAGTTAAGGTGAACCCTAGCCAGAGGTATTTCGAATGGGTTCTTTCCTAAAGCTCTGACTGGAGTAGATTGCCCAGGCAAGTAGTGCTCCTCTGTAACCATTGCAGGCTTCACAATGGTTAGGTCAGAGGCTGTGTCTCTCTTAGCAGTGGCCTGTTTCCCATCCACTAAGATAGGATATAACCTCTTGTGGTAGTTTGGTACCCTTGTTGTCTCAAGACAACTTACTGTTGGCATTTTGTCATTCCCACTTACTGGCTCTCCCACCTTTTGTTCACCACCTTGCCTCTGTGGACATTATTTATTTATTTATTTTATTTTCAGTTTGATTACCGGGGAAGTCCACTGGGCCAAGAAGTGCCCATTTTCAGTGGAGGCCCGGGGAGAAAAGCTCCACAAGCAGTTGTGAATACAATAGGTTACGCAATGTAAAAGGTAAAATACAAGAAACAAATTTTTTACAGACAGGGAAAATCACATGAATAATATACATCATAGACAATGCAATATGGCAAAATAATTTTTTTTGTCTTTCAATGGCAATACAGAATTTACAGTATTTACATATTTGCAGTCAAGTGAAAGTCAACAGAATCAGTTTTGGAGCAAGGAAAAAGAAACTTGAGGGTAGAGTGGAGCAGGAGTATAGAGAGCTTAGAGAGGGAAATCCCTAGAGTTTATATAGGGTGAAAGCAAGGACATTTCCATTTGGATGATAGGTATAAGTAAAGTTGGGTCTTGAAGGATTCAGTGTTAGGTATAGTCCTAAGAGATGGTGGGAGGGAGTTCCATTTTTTTACCTAGGGAGAAGGAGAGTAGAAGCTGTCCAGCGGGATGTTTAGGTTTGTGGATGGAGATTAGGTTTTGGTGTTCAGATTGCAGAGATCTGTTTGGGATGTATGGGGGAAGGATGTTGTTTAAGGCTGGACATTTATCTGGGTAGAATATTAATTTGTGAGTGGTGGTTAGTTGGAGATAGTCTAGATGGTTAGGGAATTCTAACCAGTTTAGAGATTGTAGGGTAAGGCAGTGGTGTGTTGAGGTTTTATATTTAGTGGCAAATTTAGAAATCTTGTTATAGCAAACGTCAAGTTTTGAGAAGTTGGAAGTAGACAGATTAGTTAGAAGGGGGGCTCCATATAGTAGAGAGGGTAGGAGGTAGGTAATTGCTAGGGTCAGCCTAGAGGAGTTTGAAAGAAATTGATTATTCCTATAGAGCATACCTAACTTTTGGTGGGTTTTCTTTATGTTTTGGTGGTTTTCTTTATGTTTTGGTGTAAGTGGAGATTGAATTTAAGGTGTTCATCTATGGTAATGCCTAGGAGTTTTGCAGAAGGGACCACTTCAATAGCAATGTTGGTTTGGCTTAGGACCTTGAAAGCATTTTTGTCACAGGAGGACACCTTGTTGGGGAGGAAAATTAGTATTTTAGATTTATTGGAGTTGAGGGAGAGATGGTTTTGGTGTATCCAGTTCTCTGTAGTGGAGAAAGCTATTTGTGTTTTGGTCAGTAGTTTGGGAATGTTAGAGGCAGTACAAACTAGGGTAGAGTCGTCGGCATATTGGATGACTGTAGTGTCGGGGATGGCAGGGTGAAGGCTATTTATAAAGATGTTGAAAAGCATGGGTCCGAGGATGGACCCCTGAGGAACGCCGGTAGGTGTAGGCAAAAAGAAAGAGATAGAGTTCTTCCATCTGACAGCTTGAGATCTGTCAGATAGGTAACTGGAGAACCAGGATAGAACATCTATATGCTACATGACCCCACTGGTTGCATTTAAAACATTTAACCCTTGGTCCTGGACATGCACCTGGACTAATGGCTTTCTCTGCTACTGCTGGACTCTGTTGGGGCAGTCTCAGCTGCCCACCATGAGTTCCCTTAGACCCATGAGCAGCACTGGCTATCCCTTTCCTTTGCAGTGATGCCATGCTTGCTAGGTATAGGTCTCCCTTTTTCCACAACTCATCTGCAGTATTGCATTCTCTATCAGCTAACCAGATTCTCATGTCCTTAGTCAAGGTGCTAAGGGCTTGTTCCCTCACCAAAAGGTCTGCCAGCCTGTGACCTGACATCCACTCACCCACCTATGAAAATAAGTGTTTAGCTCATCAATATATTCACACACATCTTTATTTGGCTTGCATCTATGCTCATAAAACTTTTTTCTATAAGCTTCAGGTGTTAACTTAAAGCATTCTAAAAGACAGTGTTTTACAATATTATAATTTAAGCAATCAGTATTAGACAATTTAGAAACAGCCATTACAGCTTTACCATGGAGTAAGGTGGTCAGGAACTATATGCAGAGCCCTTGGTCAACATTATACTGTTTACATACCTTCTAAAACACATGAATGAAATTATCAAAATTATCCCCCTCTGTAAATTGTAGAAGAAATTTACTGACTGTTGTTGCTTCTGGGGTTCAGTTACTCCCTTCCCATTACCTTAATGACTCTGGTGAACAGTCAGTATCTCCTTTTCATGTTGCATCTGCCTCCCCTTCTCCTCTGCCTCTAGACATCATTATTTATCATTTTCCTCAGCCTCTAGACATCTCAGTCTCTCTGCTGCTTCTATTTCCAAATGCTTGGCCACCAGCTCAAGTCTCTTTAACTCCAGATGGATTTTTAAGTTCTGTGTGGAAAGGTTGAGCTGTCTATTATCTGAGAGTTGTACATCTCCAAGGCCAGTCTGGCTGCACTCCTGATCAGTGTTCTGCAATGCATCTGTGCCCAATGCTATAATCATTTCAGCCTTAGTCAGGTTGGCACACACTAGTCCTTCAGTCTGGCACATCTCAGCCAAATGGCTTTTTGTTAGCTTGCCATACTCCTCTGCTGACATGCTTGCCTGCTCTCCCTGACTAACTAAGCTAACAAAAATAAATAAATAAATAAAACAGTTGTGATGCGAGACTCTGAATGTTCACTGCATGGCTGATTGCGAGTACAAACACCTTCAGTGACCACTGTACACAGGCTACAGGAATTCAGTATCCGCACCACTACAAGCCAATTAATATGTGATGTTGTTATCCTACCACTGTCAACCAATTAATACATGATGTGGATATCCCACCACTTTTTCCACTTATTAATATGTCACACCCCTGCACTGGCCCAGTAATCAAGGAGTCTCAATCCAAACCACTTGCAACAGCTAGGGGATGTACACACTGGGAGAATTACAAGTAAGCACACAGTAAAGTGCAATTTCCCTTAAGAGCACACGGAGATAGCAGTCAGTCTGGGGCTGGTTTCTCCCTCTTTCTCCAGATACCCAATAAGACTCCCCACTGGCACAGCTATAGAGCTGAGATCTCAGCTGAGTGGCCAAGCCAAAACCTCCAGCACCCTCTCTGTCCAACCAGTACTTTGTTTCCCTGCCCAAGTAGCTGACACATACACTCTTTGAAATTTGATTTATATACAAACACTCACACACACCTGGGAAAGGCTAGCACAGGTTTGTTAGCTCTGGCCCCTTCTGCCCAGACTATAAGGTAGTTTCCACTGCCACCAATCCATTCTTATCAGCTACTATAAGGCCCTTACAAAGGGTGTCCAATCCTACTGTGTAATGTTACTATTATCCAAATGGTAGTCTAACCATGACTCGCAAGCCTATTTAGGAGTGGCCTATGTAGTGTCACCAAATACATATGAAATACTCTAAGAGCTTAAATATGTCTCACAAATATCAGCTACAAAGATAAGTTTAAACATATTTAATAATAAATACTATAAGGACAAGGCAATACATGGTAAAATCAACATAGTAACTTCAGAGTTCAGAATCACAGGAAATATTTTAAAACAACGTTGCAGGACAGTCTCAAATAAATACAGAAAACACATAAACTAATATTTACTATATTCTTGTTGATATCTAGGAGAGATACTATGCCCTAAATCTTAATTACAGCAAGGCAAATACAGATGCTGATGATGAGTGGATGTTATTGCTAGGTTGCTGTTGCATCTTTCGGCTTTTCCCAGTTAGGGGTCGCCACAGCAGAACTCCAGTCCGCTAATGATTGGCAGATGTTATTGCTAGGTCCAAGACAAAATACAAATGCACAGTCTCTTTCTGAGAGAGTTCTTAAATAAATATCAAATATTACTAGTGGGTTAGATTGGATGGCATCACTTTTTGTCATCTGACTTCAATTCCCAGACTAAAACAGAAACCTATAGAATTTAATATCTCTGTGTTAAAAATACATATCTATCAGATGTTTGCTCAGGACTGAAAGTCATAAAACAATAAAACACTTTTACTTCTGAAATATAGTAATTATTTCTCTTTCAAGACAATACAAAAATGTCTAGCTCTAGACATAGTATCTGCTACTGAACTGAAACTGAGAGATAACATATTTTGTTTATGGCCCAGCTATAAAGTAATTTAACCTCAACTATTCTTACATTTTGCAGGTTAGTATTCTATGTTACAGTAAGGTACACTGTTCATACATCTTAGCTCTGTACATAACATACAGTTCTGTATAAATCATATCAATATTCAAAATGGCATAGAATTGTGCATATTTACACAATTCCAGATAGCTGGGCTGGCAATATTTCCCTATTTCACAATGTACAGTACATCAGCATAGGTACCAAGGTTAATAGGATGAGACTAGGCTATTTATCTGATGGTGTTTAGAAGCAGCTGTTATATCAAAAGTGAAATTTTCTAAGGCAGACAAAATGCATGGCCATGATTCACTCATACCAAGATGAAGTATGCTGGATTGAGAATGGGACTTATTGTTGAGAGAGTTGATTGCATGTGTGCTTTGAAAACTATGTGTGCCACACAGCTAAACCTAAACTTATCCTTGTATAAGCGCTGAGTGGGGTATCTGTACATCTCACTATACAGTCAACTATTATAAGAACCTTTGGGATACATGCCCATTGCCTTAAGCACTGCTATGGTGACACAGTAGTGATGAAACTTCTTATGTATATTGTATGCTTGTAGACTGATTGTGATTAGGATGTGTCTGCTGTTTAGTTTATTTTGTGGAGGGTACCTCTGTACATGATGGTTTGTGTCAGGTGCATATTATGATTAGGAGTCATGGTGTTTGAGCAAAGGAAGAGAGCACATATTAAAGATTCCTATTATAGGTTGAGCTCTTTAAAACTGTACTTCATTGATGTAGGAGATACAGGCTATTCAGTGCAGATGATGCATTAACAGCACTGAATCACTAGCTCATGCCAGCTATGCTAGCAGGGAAAATGGGTGGTGGGGATGAGAGGTGATAATGTGAGCTTTGAACCTGGATTCTGAATAGAGAATGCAAAAATGAGGGATATATGCAGTCTGACTGCTGTTTTCATGTGACTAATCTGTGTTGTCTACATTATGATGTCCTCCATAAGGTGGTTCATAGGTTCATAGGTAGGTACTAGACTATCTGCCCAAAGGCATTTATAAGCCTAGCCAGAATGTGTTGGCTTTCGCCACCCCCTTAGATTAGTTCCCTGTGCCTCTGTCAAACCTGAAGTGATCCCCGAGGTAAACTTTCTGTTTCCCATCCACTCGTCAAGATTTCTTTTGAAGAGTGTTAGCGAGGAGCTTTGCCTAAGGTAGATTGGGATCTTGTTCCAAAGCATGGGAAGTCTCTGGGACAGGAATCTATCTCTCTAGCACATCCTATTTATTGTTGTGGTGAGGTTTAGATCCCTAGAGCATGTGGCTCACAGGGATAAGGTTTTCTTTAGGTGGAGCATGTCCATCAATTCTGGATTGGACATGGCCTTGTATGTCAGGCAGAGATCACCTCTGAGTAGGCGGTATGCAACCGAGTACAACTGTAATTTCTTCAGTCAAGCTGCATAGGGCATCTATCTGAGGCCAGTGATCCTCTTGGTGAGGTACTTCTGTGGTCTTTCCAGCTGTTGCAGGTGTCTTGTAAGGTACATCCCAAATGGGGCGTTGTACTCTATGATGGGTCTGATGAGTGATGAGTAGAGGGGCACAAAGACCTCTTTTGATCTGGATGCGAACCCTTTTGTGATTAGGTGGGCCATGTAGAAGGATTTTCTAATCACTTTGGCAATGTGATTATAAAAGGTGAGATTACTATCTACTTGGGTCCCCAGAGCCCTTATTATGTCTTCCATATTTAGGAGACTACCACCTATGTGGTAGTTTGTGGGTACTTTGTTTTTTCCAAAGGGGGTGACTATGCACTTTTTGGCATTTAGCTTGAGGCCATGATTTTGACACCAGGTATATGTCTCAGTGAGACCCTTTTGGAGGATGTCTGTGTCAGCCAGAGAGTCAATTATAGCCCCTAGTTTGCAGTCATCTGCAAACTTTTTCAGCCATAGTCCTCCTGTGCTTGCCTGTACCTCTGAGAAGTATATGCTGAACAGGAGGGGTCCTAGGACTGAGCCCTGGGGAACTCCACTTGTAACCAATTTAGAGTCAGAACTAGCTACCACAACTCTCACCATGTGGGTTCTGTACATGAACCAGTTGGCAACCCATCTTGTGATGTAGGGGTTTATGTTCAGGCTGGTGAGCTTGTCTACAATACCAGAATAGGGAATGGTGTTGAAGGCCTTTGTGAGGTCTAGGTAGGCTGTGTGTACCACCTTTCCCTCATATATAGCCTTGGTAATTGTCTCAAAGAAGTCCACCCAGTTTAGGAGGTATGATCTTCCCTTAACAAATCCGAACTGGGTAGGGTCCAGTGTTTGGAGGTTCCCAATGTCTCTGTTAATGAGTTCCATGATGATGCGCTCCATAGCCTTGCACACCAAGCTAGTCAGGCTTAAAGGGCGATAGTTCCTGGGGTCTGTTGTGGCTCCACCTTTGTGGAGCGGAATAACCACTGCTGTGTGCCACTCTATGGGTACATAGCCTGTAGTGAGGCTGAGTTTGAACAGTGTGTTTATGTGAGGGGTTAGTTCATCTTTGATCTCATGTATGACGCAGCCTGGGACACCATTCGGTCCCACTGATGCTGTGTTTTTGGCTTTGAAGAGGGCTGTTTTAACCTGAGTGTCTGTGATTTCAGGGACTCTACATTCTTCTGGTATGGTTATGGGCCCTCTTGGGGGTGAGAGGGGGGTGAAGTTTGCGCTGAACCTGTCTGCCAGGATGTTGGCGATATCGGTCGGTTCAGTGTATTTTGTGCCATTCTGCACTAACTCCAAGCAGATCTGAGCATTGCCACTTAGACTCTTGACATAGCTAAAGAATGCCTTGTGGTTATCTTTGGAGTCCTTGGCAATTTTTCCTTCAAAGCTCACCTTGGATGATTTTATGATGGATCGTAGTTTCATGCTGATACTGATCAGGGATGTCTTCCCTTCTTGGGATTTTACTCTTTTCTGTACTAGTTTCCTCCTTCTATTGTATAGCTTGTTCATGGCAGGAGTCCACCAGACTGGTTTCCTTTTCTTGAAGGAGTGATTCTTGGTTTTGCTTGGGATGGCATGATCCATGCATTCTTGTAGGTGCCCGTAGAAGGCATTAGTAAAGAATTTTGCAGCTTGGACAGCATTATCCTTCAGCATGGGGGCTTTGAATCTTTCCACCTGTGTCTTAAGTAATGTGAAGTTTGCTTTTGAAAAGTTTTTCACGGTGGTTTTCTTCTCCTGGGGTGGGGGCGGAATGTGGATATCCAAACTGATTTGTTTATGGTCAGATCTAACCAGCAAGGGGTTGACCACAGGTGTGGAACACCGGTCGCCCATGTTGGTGATGACCAGGTCTAATACGTTGTCACCTCTGGTGGGAGTGTTAACCAGTTGAACCAAGGCATTTGAGTTTATAAATTCTAGGAAATGTTGGGCAAGGGAGTTAGTACTTGAGTAATTCTCCCACTTAATGTTTGGATAATTGAAATCACCCAATATTAGGGTGTTTGGTAGGACCTTTATGTTTCCCAGTGTTTCCAGGAATGCAAAATGATGGTCCTGGGACATGGTGGGTGATCTGTAGCAAGTTACAATTTGAATTACAGTTTTGCCCATTGTTAGTTGCACCTGGATGATCTCTGAAGCATCGTGCTGTGCCACTAACTTGGAGGTGTGGGTATCCTTGATGAATATGGATATGCCCCCGTCTTTTGTATTTCGGTTTGGGTTCTGTGGCCAAAATGTATGGTATGAGTTGTAGCCTGGTAGTGATGGGGTGCTCTCTGGACCCTTAAACCAGGTTTCTGTTACTGCACATATATTGATTTTCTCCATACTGAAGAGTGCCTCGAGTGCATGCATTTTGAGGTTCAGACTTCTGGCATTATGTAGCACTACCCTCAGTTTTTTATTACTTGTACTATTTACGGAGGTAGGTTTGTCTTTTGAGCCTTGCCTAAAAAAGGCACTATGGGGGTGGCAAGACCCTTGGCCAGTAATCGAAAGCCTAAGGGTGACAGGTGCAAGCCGTCTCTAGCGAAGCAGCGTGGCTTGTCGAGCATGTCATCCGAGGCAGACAGACACTGGATCCTCTTTGAATGACACCAGAAACTTAGCCAATTGTTGAAATTGAGAATTTTTTCTTTATACCGTGGTATCATTCTTGGTGAGGGCAGGATGCTACTCAGGGTCAGGGTCATACCAGCCTAGGCTACATGATCAGAGAGCTTTTCCATGTCTCTTTTCATGTAGTCCAGAGAGGTACGGCTCAGGTCATTCACACCAACATGGACAATGACAGAGTCATATTTGTACTTGTTCTGTAGTGACCTGAGTGCTTGCGTTATGTGATGGATCCTGGCGCCCGACAGGTAGCTAACAGTAACCTTCTCCTTATTCAGCCTAGTGAGTGGAACATCAGTGTGCCTGACTATAGAGTCACCTATTACTAGTATGTTTGGTATATTATTTTGCCTTAAGGGCTGTGATTGCATAGCACACTGGTTTTGTGAAGTATGTGTTTCATGGTTTGTGTTGGGGGGTGGAGGTTGCTTGGATGTTTGCTTTGGAGGTCTCTGTTGGTTTTGCAGATTTTTATTTAGAGCTTCCGAGTATGTTTTCATGTATTTATGTGTGTTTTTTTCCAATGCTGCTTTAATGGGTTTATATGAGACTAGTGGTGTGATGCAAGTATTTCACTTCTCCTCTTGACTATCTGATCCAGTCTTGGGTTGAGAGAGCTTAGCCTCCAGTTTGGCTGTATAATTACATATCTTGCATGTATTAGTGTTTGGTGGTAGGAGGAGGGGGTTGTCTGTATACATGAGGCAGTTGTAACATTGCCTCAAAATGCCCAGATTCACCAGTTGGACTGGAGAGTACACCTGAAACTGCCCTTTGGACATGCCTGGATAGGTACAGTGAACTGTTTTACTGGATGGCTGGTAAGGTCGAATAGAGAGCCTTGTCCTTCTGTACAGCACAGGAGGGTCTAGTGCTAGGGTCTATAAGTTTTGAGTAAGTTCCAGGGTGAGAAATGAGTGGCTTGAGTGCTTAAGTTAAAAGTTTGTCTAGTTCCAAGGGAAAAATTGAAGACGAGACTTTGTGGAGCCGGGGATAGTTTTACCCTAGCTAACCAGTGCTGTCCGCCATGCAAACGTGGGCAAATATGGTATTTATAACAGGGAAATGAAAGAGATAGAAATTAGCCCAAAATGGCCAATAAACTACTAATTTCTGGGCTGAAACCACTCCTCCAGGGACAGACAGGCTGCTCAAAGCTCCCCTCTCTCACAGGTGAACAGAGAACTTCCTTCTATCCAAGTAAGGTATGGGCAAACACAGAGACTTTTTTTTTTTTTAGAAAATAAAGCAGATACACTCAAAAACACTTTAAATGCACAGAAAAGGATACTTATTGTTACATATTGCAGATCAGATTGTAGTCAATACCACTAGTAATAAAGTAGGAAGAAACACAAATACAGTAAAAGCAGATGAATAAAGTACAATTATATAAATATATATATATATATATATATATATATATATATATATATATATATAAAACAATAGAAAATGAACAAACTGATTTAAACAAGTTACCCAATTAACCAGAAAAAAGCTCAAAACTGAACCCTGTTCCAGCAGTCTTCAATCAGACAAGTTCTAACTGCACACCCCTGCTTACTAGGGTGCAGGGGAACCTTCTCCAAAAAAGATGGCCTGGATCAGTGCTCAAGTTATACAAAAAAAGCAAGATTCAGCAGGCCTGAATCTGGTCTATGCTACAGCAACAAGCTGCACCAATTTCAGAAAGAAATAGTTCAAATAAGCAGGCACAATAAGCCTGTGACCAGATATTCCCAGCTCAGAAGGGCAGAATCCAGTATCTCCTCCCCCAAGAGTGCAGACCACAAACCTTCTTAATGTAGAATAACTGGCCTGAAGCCCAAGTGCTTAAGCTAGAACTAATAGACTTTTAGAATTGCAGACACTGGGCCTTCAATCCCTTCAATCAGCAATTAGAAGGATGTAAGCTACCTGTCCTGCCACAACAGTGCAGACCACAAACCTTCTTAATGTAAAACAGCCTGTATGAATCCCAAGTGCTTAAACCAAAAGACTTAGAATAACAGTTACAATTTAATCAGGCTACTACCAAGCAGTAATAAATACAGCAGACTAAATAAAATTGAGTACATTTAAGAAAAGCAAAATAAAGTAGGAGGAAAGACAAATACAGTAAAAGCAAATGAAAAAAAAAAAATTTTTTTGGGCCTTCTCAAATCTACTTTCTGTATTAAGTAGAGTGAACACTACACTCAGAATATGATCTCACTGTACTTGGCTAAAGTGTTCTAATACAGACACAGAGCACACTGTTCAGAAGCACACAATTAGAAAACAGAAAAAATTAAAACACTTATTCAGCTTCTAATGCAGATGTTTGTAGCCAAGCAAGTCTCTCAGGAGTTGAGCATAAATTGCTTTCTCAAACTTTGTGGCTAACACTTAAGGAATAGAGGAATCCCTCTTGGCTATTAAATATCAGATAACAAAGACGTGATAACACCACCCCCTCTATAGCAAACAGACACAGAGCACACTGTTCAGAAACACACAATTAGGAAACAGAAAAATTAAAATACAGTACTTTTAAAACTGCAAGTTTGTACTTAACAGAATATTAAATGCACTACTGCAAGTTCACTTAGCTTCAGCTTCTAATGCAGATGTTTGTAGCCAAGCAAGTCTCTCAGGAGTTGAGCATAAAATGATTTCTCAAACTTTGTGGCTAGCACTTAAAGTACAAAGGAATCCCTCTAGGCCATTAAATATCAGATAACAAAGACGTGATAACACCACCCCCTCTATAGCAAACAGACACAGAGCACACTGTTCAGAAACACACAATTAGGAAACAGAAAAAATAAAATACAGTACTTTTAAAACTGCAAGTTTGTACTTAACAGAATATTAAATGCACTACTGCAAGTTCACTTAGCTTCAGCTTCTAATGCAGATGTTTGTAGCCAAGCAAGTCTCCCAGAAGTTGAGCATAAAATGGATCACTACCTCTGCTATTGATACCTAAGTGTGTAAATTCTGCTTGTTATGCAGCAGAGGTTCTGACAGCTACATCTGTTCTGCTACATAACAGCAGCTGTCTTTGTCTCCAAACCATAACACATGAGCTGACAGTATAATATAGTGTTATTACTCCTGTCCATCCTCTGCACACATAATGAAAATCATAACATATGGAACACTACAAAACCCCATACCTCTCAACCCGGAAACATCAAAAAATCTTGACAAAGGCCCATGAAAATTAGGTACAACCAGCCAAAAATCTGGAGGTTGATTAACATAAAATTTGCAGACACAATTATATAACCTTACTCCAATGGAATTGTGGGATACCAGCATTCAAATGCAAACTGAAGAATGGACAAAATATTAAATATAAAATATAACCACAACACTAGTGTTTTATTTATATTAACATTAAACTTGTATCAAACTCTGACCTTGTGTATAACTAAAATGCAATTTTATTTTATAAAAATGCTGCTACACTAATATTAAATAACACAACATGATATAACCGGCACACACACACACACACACACACACACACACACACACACACACACACACACACACACACACACACACACACACACACACACACACACACACACACACACACACACACACACACACACACACACACACACTTGTAAATGTATACAAAAAAAATCACAGACCACACACTCATAATCTGATTTGAGTTTATATATACTATACTTAAAATTTTCTGTAACAGCACAAGTCTGATTTCTTTATACATAAATATGCATATTCCTCTCTCCCAGCATTAACCTTATAACTTGGGGACAGTTTGATACTACCAACAAGTATTTTGACAAGAACATTAATCCATTTATTAAAACTTTTAAGACTGAGTACTATCATTTTATTTCTCTTTGAGAATGACTAGATCTGTGAAAACATATCATTCAGAAGCACCAGAGGCCCCGAGGCCTTAAAAGTGACATTGTTCATCTCTATCACAGATGAAAAGCTGCTGAAAAGTCTTACAGCAACAAAAAGCAGGACATACTATGCTGAGAGAAAAGGCATGTAACAGCAATACATGACACCACCTGGTCTATGTTCAAACCAATGCACATCGACAGCTTCAAGATAGTTAAACATCTTAAGGCAAAAAGAGAAATATAGTCTTCCCTCACCGGGATGTGTCAGGCACTGGACCCTCAACTCTCATCCCTTGACAGGAATGAATAAGCAACAATGGAGGGGTTGCCTCAGGACAAAATCCAGTGGGAGGGGCAAAGTGAAGGATATACAAAGATCTCATCTTCTTTGCTTAAGAATCAGAGACAAAGCAAAAATAATTATTATATTATTATAAGTATTACTCAGTTCTTCTAGAAAGTTAGTAAACAATAGGTTTTGTATCAACATCCATTTTTCTGAAGAAGAACAAGTATTACATTCTAATGTTTGGCATTACTGACTAACTATAATCCTCACTAATTTAGTGGAAAATCACAGATTCTGGGGGGGTACAGGACAAAAATAAATGAAGCAAAATCAAGGGCATTTGAGAGATATGAAAAGATGAGACCAAAAATGTAACTAAATGCTGCTCAGACAGACATCTGATCAAAGTCAACTGTGCATCACAAGTGCTACCACTACTTTTAAAAACAGTACATTTTAACGAGGATTCATGCACACGTACCTTACTATGGTGTTTTACACAACTACAATATCCTGCAATAGTCAGCACGTTCTTGTCCATGTACTACATTCAAATGCAATTTAAATGAGTACAAGTTCTGACAGACCCATTCAGCAGATTTTTACAAATGAAAAAGCACTAGCTATTTTATTTGATGTTATTAATTCAGAGCTCATTTGGTACAATAGCATCACAATCCCTTATACCCATATGTATACACTATTCATTGAGCAATCTAAATTGTTAAACAAGCTGACAACATTAGAACATTGGGATGAAACAAATTCTAGATAATCTCAAGCAGAAACGTGTTAACGTATGTGTAAAATGATTCTCAAAAAAGATGATTGATGTAAAACAAAAGCTGGCATCTCTAGTCAGCAGCATTTCATAAAAAAACTTAAGCTGCATTTTTGCATTAGTGGAAAAAAACTATGTCAGATGAAATTCCAGTCAAGTCAAATATGAAATGCAGCCAGAAGCTGAAGTGCACAGTGAAACTAGTTGCCTTCTGAGAAAGAACCTGGAGGAGTGGTAAGTACTATAGGCCACCATCTGAAACACATTTATAAAAGCAGGCAGCTATTACTGTAAACACATTACACTTATTCACTAAATTAAACTATAACTGTGTCTGTAACCATGTAAAACAATAAGCATGAATTTCACTATATTATATATTTTCAAACTGTACTTTTTATCAATAAAATAAAGCATTGTTCTTCTAACTGACTAAACCATAGGTAAAATGCTCTGAACAAATATTGACAAAATAATAGGTAACAGCTGCAGCATTTATTTAATACATAAAAATACACGCATTCCATGTTTTCTATATAAATTATCGAAGTAATGGCTCACAGCCTCAATTTACAATAATGGTATGTACATTCTTATTTAAGATGTCACACTGTTTTTCCACATGCAACTCTTGATTTTTTTCTGTCTACTTTTACCTTTTACCACAACTTTCGCTCATTGTACATTGTAAATACTAATGATTTTGTCTATTCTTTTGTATTCCCATGTCGCAAGCTCTTTTTGTTTCACTTCACACACACAGTGCTGCAGAAATCATCAAACACACACTGAGTTGCATTGTCTTGCATTGTGTATATTTTAAGAAAAACATATAACTTTATCATGTACTTCATACAGCACTGCTGAAAACCTGTCTGTAGCAAATGAATGCATTTACTTCATTTTCTTTCCTTTGTTATATAGCATACACTATTTCGGCAATGTGTAGATAATAACCAGTTTATTTCAGTGCAAAACAAATAAATGTAAGGTCAGCTACAAAGACATTTGTGTTTTGTTAAGCAATATTAATCTGATTAGTTGTTCATTTATCTCTCAGTGGACATGTAGCAGAGGCAGACAACATAGTGAACTCCAAAAGCATGCTGCAAGTACATTCTCTGTATACAATAATTCTAGCATCCACATCTAAGTTAGAAACAGGGCTCGCGGCTTTGCCTATCCAGACCAGGCTGTTCTGCTCATCATACTCGTCAGATCGTCACATTGACGTGACTGACATCCTCTTTCTATGGCTGCTGGAAGTCATGGGTGGTCCTGCGGCCATATGCGGCCATAAACAACTGTGATTTTTAAAGCTGACTGACAAGCAGCCAGGGGTCAGGCACTGTCTCATGTCTCACATCACAATGCTGATATCATCATGTCAGCATTAACAAAAATTGTAAATATAGAAAAAAAAAAAAAAAAAATTGGGATTTGAAGGGGCCACTCAGGAATTTGTAGCACCTCATTGTTTTAGCCTTAAAACCAGTAAATTCTGAGGAATATGGTATGGTTGAGAGGTATGCAAACACTTGTTATGACTCATGTATTTTTGTTAGTGACACTGTCTGCAACACATAAGCCATAGCTGGTTTCACTACCATCTTGGAAACCTTCCCTTTTCACTCTTATTGTTATGCATCTGACAAAAGTTAATCCTGACACTCTTCTCCCCCCACTACACCCTTCATGCTCTCTCTTGTTCATGTGTCTTCCACAATCACTATTACTCTGAAATGTTGATTCAAAGTATTCACATCATATGACTTCACTGACTGCACTCCATGCATCATAAATATTCCTCTATCCTCCACCCCCTTTACACACATATAATCTGTCTTAGTCGTACTGACCCTCATTACTCTCCTCTGGAGAGCCTATCTCAACCTCTCCAGGATGTACTAAACCTGTTTCCTACTCTCAGTACAGATCACAATATCATCTACAAACATCATAGTCCACGTGGACTCCTCTGTGATTTAAGGTATCAATCTGTCCATCACCATTGCAAATAGATGTCAAGATGTTCTTGAATACAATAACAGTAATGTCTGCCCTATGTAGGATGAGGTGACATCTACCCATGTGTGAACATAACCTGTCATAATGTATACACAACCAGTCATATGATATGACTTTTTATATCAGCAGTGTATTTTGGAGACAAGTTGATAGAGTACCATAGGTTGAGGTAAAATGCTCTGTATAACATCCAC